>NC_042969.1:84940279-85225279 GCF_901001165.1 Salmo trutta | reverse complement strand
AAGTGGGCACTGCTTATCACAGGGTGGCATCAGCACTCAGCTAAAAAGGCCATATGCCACTGGTTTAGAAAAATTTTCATTGTTTTTGGGTAGAATTATGTTTCATGTGTTGTTGTTGGAGCTGCAACTTGGTCAGTTTAGCTCAGAAAATGCAGGTCTCGTCAATCTGCCATGGCTTTGCTGTAGGGCCTAGGCACGCTATATCACCTGACAGCATTGGATGATTGAAAACAATATGCCATAACCTACAAGAGAGCTTATCAACTCAGTGTTGTTTATTTTCTAAGAAGTAAAACAAGGTTAAGCATACATCCATGTCCGACTGAGGTGTGTAACCTAGGCCTAAAAATGCAATGAGTCAAACGGTGTGACTCAAGCTTTAACCATGCATGCCAAAGGAGTGGCAGTTTCCTGTAGCCGACTCCAGACAGTGGCCAGGGTGTGTGTCTGCGCATTTAATAAAATGGAGCAGCAGACTCCAGACGGTGGCCAGGGTGTGTGTCTGCGCCTTTAATAAAACGGAGCAGCCGACTCCAGACGGTGGCCAGGGTGTGTGTCTGCGCCTTTAATAAAACGGAGCAGCCGACTCCAGACGGTGGCCAGGGTGTGTGTCTGCGCCTTTAATAAAACGGAGCAGCCGACTCCAGACGGTGGCCAGGGTGTGTGTCTGCGCCTTTAATAAAACGGAGCTGCCGACTCCAGAAGGTGGCCAGGGTGTGTGTCTGCGCCTTTAATAAAACGGAGCTGCCGACTCCAGACGGTGGCCAGGGTGTGTGTCTGCGCCTTTAATAAAACGGAGCAGCCGACTCCAGACGGTGGCCAGGGTGTGTGTCTGCGCCTTTAATAAAACGGAGCAGCCGACTCCAGACGGTGGCCAGGGTGTGTCTGCGCCTTTAATAAAACGGAGCAGCACACTCCTGATAGTGGCCAGGGTGTGTGTCTGCGCCTTTAATAAAACGGAGCAGCCGACTCCAGACGGTGGCCAGGGTGTGTGTCTGCGCCTTTAATAAAACGGAGCAGCCGACTCTATATTTTATGACGTAAAGACGTTGGCTACGTACTGTAGAGTGTGGGCAGGAAGAGAGCGCACGGTGGCAACTCAAAGAGCAGACTTTGGGCAAGATTCAGAAACCGGTGGAGCTCAACATGTCACATTTCTAATGCTGAGTTACGGTCGGAACCAAACCTACTCTCACCCGAACACCGATCGGTACACGACTAGTCCTCGAAACTTGTAGATTTGGGACGAAAACTACGACCGGAGGCACAACGGCGTCGCTGCTTGCAGTTTGAAACACAGCAGGGCGGCTTGGCGGACGTAGAGGAAGAGAGGAGACTTTTTTTTTCAGAACCATGAGAGAATACAAAGTGGTGGTTCTCGGATCTGGCGGGGTTGGTAAATCCGCATTGACTGTGCAATTTGTAACGGGATCCTTTATAGAGAAATATGATCCCACGATAGAGGATTTCTACCGAAAGGAGATCGAGGTGGACTCGTCGCCTTCCGTTCTGGAGATACTGGACACGGCGGGGACCGAACAGTTCGCCTCCATGCGAGACCTGTACATCAAAAACGGGCAGGGCTTCATCCTAGTCTACAGCTTGGTCAACCAACAAAGCTTCCAAGACATCAACCCAATGAGGGATCAGATCATTCGGGTGAAACGGTACGAGAGGGTGCCGATGATTCTGGTCGGGAATAAAGTGGACCTGGAGGGCGAGAGGGAGGTCTCGTCCGGGGAGGGGAAAGCACTGGCGGATGAGTGGAATTGCCCGTTTATGGAAACTTCAGCCAAAAATAAAGGCTCGGTGGACGAACTGTTTGCAGAAATTGTCAGACAGATGAACTATGCTTCAGCACCAGGCAGAAACGACCAGTGCTGCTCGTCTTGTGTTATTCTTTAAAAGGAGAATCTAAGTTAAATCTTTTTCACATTTCTTAAATTTGCAAATGGTGAGTGAACCCATCCTAATATTAATCTAAACTTAAAGAAACAATACTCGAGGAAACTAATACGTTTTGCTTGAAGACAAAAACAGACCCATTTTGAACAATACTTTGGTGTTAACTGTTAACTGTCATCATTCGTATTGGAAAGTGTCATACAATGTGTTACACAGACTTCGAAAATACAGAAATCTCATCTATACCAGTGTTTACATGGCAGAGTACTTGAATGTTCTGGGAAAATGGCTACAATTTCAAACAACGGGCACTTGCATCCTTGGAAAAAGAGTTTGCCCAGTGCTCTGTTGAGATGTTCAATGTAAGCTGACGTTTTTAGTTCACCATATATATATATATTTTTCTTTGGAGGTGTGTTGCAGGTAGTCTGTACTGTTGAATTCTTCTTCGTGGCTCACCTTGGACTGAATTAAGGAATTCCGTGAGGGAGGAGGGGAGCAGGGATGGTGGGGGCCACTCTTCAGGAATTCCGCTCAGCTGGAGTATCGTTGCAGCAAACTCAATGTACACCATCGATGTCAACAGCTCAGCTGAGTTAGCAACCCCCTTGTCTCAGCTTGAGCTCTGGAACTTATCCCCAACGGCAGAGACGTTGAGACTGGGACCTGAAACGCTATGGATATTCCTTTTATGAAAAGAGGATATGACTAGAAAAGCATATTTTGTTAATTGCTGAACATTTTGTTTTTCTTTGGGGTGGAGTTGAGGGTTAGGTGACATTTCTCCCACCCTCTGAGTTATGTTCTGTGACCACAACACACAAAATGTATGTTTTTCTAAGTCAGTGAGGTTAGAATTGGACACCACTTTTGTGGAGCGTTATGATGAGTGCCACCCATTTTTATAAATTTTTTTCTCCTTCAACATGTGTGAGGACATTACGTTACTGACGGACAGATGGCGACCCGACCGCCTTTGCATCGAGTGCCTTTCCAAAACAGCTGTTCAAATGCAGTGCCAACCTGAGAGTGTCTCCACAAGAATCCCACAACATGGCAATCCACAAAGTTCTTAACTGTTGCTCTGGATAATCTCTTGTGGGTTGGAGAAGAAGGAACAATGTATCAACAAGCCTTTTGATAAAGGAATGGTGTTTGTCATCTATTTTGTTTTTTGGCCTTTTGAAAACTCTTATTTTTTGTTGTTGTAATTTCTGTCATGGGTTTAAATTGAAATCCACAGGTACTGGATCATTCTGACTTAACCACACCAAACGCTTCTTCCAGAACACTTCAATGAAAGGAATTCTATGTTTGTTTTTATTTTTAAAAGAAAATGTGATTTACCATTAAAGTCTAACCCGATTGTAAGTTTCATTTCAGACCAGCCTTTTAACAGCTGTCTGTCTGTTTTTAAAAATACTTTTAATACAAATTGCATTTTTTTTAAACGCCGTTGTTGTTTTTTTCTCTCTCTTTGTAATTGTGTCTGTTCTCAGCTAAATCACATCCATTATATTGGGCAGTCTGCTCTCTCTAGGTTACCAGTAGGGCAGTCTGCTCTCTCTAGGTTACCAGTAGGGCAGTCTGCTCTCTCTAGGTTACCAGTAGGGCAGTCTGCTCTCTCTAGGTTACCAGTAGGGCAGTCTGCTCTCTCTAGGTTACCAGTAGGACAGTCTGCTCTCTCTAGGTTACCAGTAGGGCAGTCTGCTCTCTCTAGGTTAACAGTAGGGCAGTCTGCTCTCTCTAGGTTAACAGTAGGGCAGTCTGCTCTCTCTAGGTTACCAGTAGGGCAGTCTGCTCTCTAGGTTACCAGTAGGGCAGTCTGCTCTCTCTAGGTTACCAGTAGGGCAGTCTGCTCTCTCTAGGTTACCAGTAGGGCAGTCTGCTCTCTCTAGGTTAACAGTAGGGCAGTCTGCTCTCTCTAGGTTAACAGTAGGGCAGTCTGCTCTCTCTAGGTTAACAGTAGGGCAGTCTGCTCTCTCTAGGTTAACAGTAGGGCAGTCTGCTCTCTCTAGGTTAACAGTAGGGCAGTCTGCTCTCTCTAGGTTACCAGTAGGGCAGTCTGCTCTCTCTAGGTTACCAGTAGGGCAGTCTGCTCTCTAGGTTACCAGTAGGGCAGTCTGCTCTCTCTAGGTTACCAGTAGGGCAGTCTGCTCTCTCTAGGTTACCAGTAGGGCAGTCTGCTCTCTCTAGGTTACCAGTAGGGCAGTCTGCTCTCTCTAGGTTACCAGTAGGGCAGTCTGCTCTCTCTAGGTTACCAGTAGGGCAGTCTGCTATCTCTCTCTCTAGGTCACCAGTAGGGCAGTCTGCTCTCTCTCTCTCTAGGTTACCAGTAGGGCAGTCTGCTCTCTCTAGGTTACCAGTAGGGCAGTCTGCTCTCTTTCTCTAGGTTACCAGTAAGGCAGTCTGTTCTCTAGGTTACCAGTAGGGCAGTCTGCTCTCTCTCTCTAGGTTACCAGTAGGGCAGTCTGCTCTCTCTCTCTCCAGGTTACCAGTAGGGCAGTCTGCTCTCTCTCTCTAGGTTACCAGTAAGGCAGTCTGTTCTCTAGGTTACCAGTAGGGCAGTCTGCTCTCTCTCTCTCCAGGTTACCAGTAGGGCAGTCTGCTCTCTCTCTCTCTAGGTTACCAGTAAGGCAGTCTGTTCTCTAGGTTACCAGTAGGGCAGTCTGCTCTCTCTCTCTCCAGGTTACCAGTAGGGCAGTCTGCTCTCTCTCTCTCCAGGTTACCAGTAGGGCAGTCTGCTCTCTCTCTCTCCAGGTTACCAGTAGGGCAGTCTGCTCTCTCTCTCTCCAGGTTACCAGTAGGGCAGTCTGCTCTCTCTCTCTCCAGGTTACCAGTAGGGCAGTCTGCTCTCTCTCTCTCCAGGTTACCAGTAGGGCAGTCTGCTCTCTCTCTCTCTAGGTTACCAGTAGGGCAGTCTGCTCTCTCTCTCTCCAGGTTACCAGTAGGGCAGTCTGCCCTCTCTCTCTCCAGGTTACCAGTAGGGCAGTCTGCTCTCTCTCTCTCCAGGTTACCAGTAGGGCAGTCTGCTCTCTCTCTCTCTAGGTTACCAGTAAGGCAGTCTGTTCTCTAGGTTACCAGTAGGGCAGTCTGCTCTCTCTCTCTCCAGGTTACCAGTAGGGCAGTCTGCTCTCTCTCTCTCCAGGTTACCAGTAGGGCAGTCTGCTCTCTCTCTCTCCAGGTTACCAGTAGGGCAGTCTGCTCTCTCTCTCTCCAGGTTACCAGTAGGGCAGTCTGCTCTCTCTCTCTCCAGGTTACCAGTAGGGCAGTCTGCTCTCTCTCTCTCTAGGTTACCAGTAGGGCAGTCACAGCTCAAATGTATAAACGGTGCCATTTAAAATCTCTGCAGTCAGTGATAGAATGTAGAAATGAGGTGAAAGGTAACACTAAAAGTGTCCAACCATGTCTGAGGATGGCGTGAGAAAACGTGGAAACCGGCCACTTGGGGCAACAGTGACCTTCAAGGTTGCAAGGTCGAATCCAGCGATATGACGTTGTTTTTGATATTGTTGTTTTAACCCTTACCTTAACCATTCAGAGTGAATGGTTAAGGTTAGGCATTAACTCTGAATGGTTAAGGTTAGGCATTAAGAGTTAATGCCTAACCTTAACCATTCTGAGTTAAAACCTTAACCATTCAGAGTTAATGCCTGACCTTAACCATTCAGAGTTAATGCCTAACCTTAACCATTCGGAGTTAATGCCTAACCTTAACCATTCGGAGTTAATGCCTAACCTTAACCATTCAGAGTTAATTCCTAACCTTAACCATTCAGAGTTAATACCTAACCTTAACCATTCAGAGTTAATGCCTAACCTTAACCATTCAAAGTTAATACCTAACCTTAACCATTCAGAGTTAATACCTAACCTTAACCATTCAGAGTTAATACCTGACCTTAACCTTAAACATTTTGAAATTTGACGTTTGGAACAATGTCTAAATTTTGACGTTTGAGAAACATGGGTGAACGTCTGACATGAGACTGAGAGCTGGTAGGTGGATGTCACTATGAAGGAGTTATGGTGATGGACAGTGAGGCTGAGCTAGGTGGGTGTTTACAAACAGGGATTATCCTGCCCTGTTCTGGGCTGACTGCAGAGCGGTCTGTTCTGGGCTGACTGCAGAGCAGTCTGTTCTGGGCTGACTGCAGCGCGGTCTAATCTGGGCTGATTGCAGAGCGGTCTGTTCTGGGCTGATTGCAGAGCGGTCTGATCTGGGCTGACTGCAGAGCGGTCTGATCTGGGCTGACTGCAGCGCGGTCTGTTCTGGGCTGATTGCAGCGCGGTCTGGGCTGACTGCAGAGCGGTCTGTTCTGGGCTGATTGCAGAGCGGTCTGGGCTGACTGCAGAGCGGTCTGGGCTGACTGCAGAGCGGTCTGTTCTGGAAAAAGGGAAATAAAAACAAGACTGTGACGTGTGTGTTTACATATTTATGTGGAAGTGTGTGTTTGGCTCTGTCTGTAGACTGAGAGTGTGTGTTTGGCTGTGTCTGTAGACAGAGAGTGTGTGTTTGGCTGTGTCTGTAGACAGAGAGTGTGTGTGTTTGGCTGTGTCTGTAGACAGAGAGTGTGTGTGTTTGGCTGTGTCTGTAGACAGAGAGTGTGTGTTTGGCTGTGTCTGTAGACAGAGAGTATGTGTTTGGCTGTGTCTGTAGACTGAGAGTGTGTGTGTTTGGCTGTGTCTGTAGACAGAGAGAGTGTGTGTTTGGCTGTGTCTGTAGACAGAGAGAGTGTGTGTTTACCTGTGTCTGTAGACTGAGAGAGTGTGTGTTTACCTGTGTCTGTAGACTGAGAGAGTGAGTGTTTACCTGTGTCTGTAGACTGAGAGAGTGTGTGTTTACCTGTGTCTAGACTGAGAGAGTGTGTGTTTACCTGGCATTTCACATTAATTGTTCTGTAATTATTTATTTTTTATCTCTGTTTTTTCTCATTAGCTGCACAATTCTCTCACTTTGTTAGTTGCTACCTTCAAAACTGTCTGGTCTATCACAGTTTCAGTTAGGCTAGCATTTAGCCTGTTGCTGTGCTGGAGTGAATCACAGTTTCAGTTAGGCTAGCATTTAGCCTGTTGCTGTGCTGGAGTGAATCACAGTTTCAGTTAGGCTAGCATTTAGCCTGTTGCTGTGCTGGAGTGAATCACAGTTTCAGTTAGGCTAGCATTTAGCCTGTTGCTGTGCTGGAGTGAATCACAGTTTCAGTCAGGCTAGCATTTAGCCTGTTGCTGTGCTGGAGTGAATCACAGTTTCAGTTAGGCTAGCATTTAGCCTGTTGCTGTGCTGGAGTGAATCACAGTTTCAGTTAGGCTAGCATTTAGCCTGTTGCTGTGCTGGAGTGAATCACATTTTCAGTTAGGCTAGCATTTAGCCTGTTGCTGTGCTGGAGTGAATCACAGTTTCAGTTAGGCTAGCATTTAGCCTGTTGCTGTGCTGGAGTGAATCACAGTTTCAGTCAGGCTAGCATTTAGCCTGTTGCTGTGCTGGAGTGAATCACAGTTTCAGTCAGGCTAGCATTTAGCCTGTTGCTGTGCTGGAGTGAATCACAGTTTCAGTCAGGCTAGCATTTAGCCTGTTGCTGTGCTGGAGTGAATCACAGTTTCAGTTAGGCTAGCATTTAGCCTGTTGCTGTGCTGGAGTGAATCACAGTTTCAGTTAGGCTAGCATTTAGCCTGTTGCTGTGCTGGAGTGAATCACAGTTTCAGTTAGGCTAGCATTTAGCCTGTTGCTGTGCTGGAGTGAATCACAGTTTCAGTTAGGCTAGCATTTAGCCTGTTGCTGTGCTGGAGTGAATCACAGTTTCAGTTAGGCTAGCATTTAGCCTGTTGCTGTGCTGGAGTGAATCACCTTGCTTAATGAATGGCTTCGTCAGCTAAAACACAACCAGACAGTCAGATAGGTCATCGTGTGCTACAGAGTTCTGGGTGGATATCTGCACCAGATATATGTCTTCCCCTTCTGCGCTGCCTCGCATTTAAAGGGAAATGGAAACGAGGACACCGAGTCCGTTGTACAACTGAATGAATTGAACTGAAATGTGTCCTTTAACCCAACCCCTCTGAATCAAGCCCTTGCTGTGGTGTAAACATCTGATCGCAGAATCATTTTTCCTTTGGAGAGAAACGGACTACATTGTATATAGGCTAAAGTTCCTGTTTTCTCTTTTCATCCCTCTCTTCCTTTTCAGAGAGGAGAAGGGGAAAGTTTCACTTCCTCTCTTCCGTTACCAAACATGGTTCTGTTGAGTGGTGTGAACGGTTCAGAGCAGTAGAACTTCTTGGTTCTTCTTCTTGAACAGTCTTGGTTAGAACTTGTATTTGAGTTTTTATAACGTTATAAATGATTTGTAACAGTGTAGCCTACGTACTCTACACATGCCTGTGAAGTGGGACAGATTATATGCAGTACTTTTTTATTGTTGTTTTTGTTTAACATTCTGAGAGCCCCGCCCCACTGTATGGACCCTGTGCATGTTTGGATTTTTCAGCCAACAGAAAGTGTTCATGAGGTTTACACACTGTCTGCATTTTTGTCATTGGCCTGCTGGTCATGGGAGGTGATCATATGATGTGGTTGCCATGGTTTGGGGGACATGGAGAAGTGGTATGAGTGGCCATCTTTCTCCTTCTTACCCTGAGGCTAGTTCTGTAGCTGGAGGTCGGGCTGCTCTAGTGATCGCGTTAGGTTCCTAATCACTTGCTCGCTCTCTTTCTCTCTTTCTCTCTCTTTCTCTCTCTCTTTCTTTCTCTCTCTTTCTCTCGCTCTTTCTCTCTCTCTCTCTCTTTCTCTCGCTCTTTCTCTCTCTTTCTCTCTCTCTCTCTCTCTCTTTCTCTCTCTTTCTCTCGCTCTTTCTCTCTCTCTCTCGCTCTCGCTCTCTCTCTCTCGCTCTTTCTCGCTCTCTCGCTCTTTCTCTCTCGCTCTTTCTCTCTCGCTCTCTCTGTCTCTCTCTCTCTGTCTGTCTCTGTCTCTCTGTCTTCAAGGCCATACATGTTGCTTTTTGTCCAATTAGATGTTTGATTTAATGTATATGCCTTGTCGTTGTGTCTTTCCTGCTCCTGTCATGCTCGTTGGTTAACCAGTGGCCTTTTCTCATTTGTGCAAAAGTTTGTCCTCTGCTCCATCCTCTCTCCTCCAGGATCTGGAAACCGATAAGTGGTGGAGGAGATTTGTTAGTAGGTGAACGGAAGAGAGTCCTCCCCTCCTTAGCCACCTTTCATCGAGGATAGTCATGTGTATCCTACCATGGAAGAGTTTTTTAAAATCTTTGATTCAGCTTTTGTTTTGTTGGAGGAGAAATGCATGCACACGTTTAAAAACAACTGTTTTATCTATAAAATGTCTGCCACAACTAGTAAAATTAGTTTTGACCATTTTACGTGTGTGTGTGTGTGTGTGTGTGTGTGTGTGTGTGTGTGTGTGTGTGTGTGTGTGTGTGTGTGTGTGTGTGTGTGTGTGTGTGTGTGTGTGTGTGTGTGTGTGTGTGTGTGTATACTGAACAAAAATATAAATGCAAAATGCTACAATTACAACAATTGTACTGAGATACAGTTCATATTAAGGAAATCAGGCAATTGAAATGAATCCATTAGTCCCTAATCTATGGATTTCACATGACTGGACAGGAGCGTAGACATGGGTGGGCCTGGGAGGGCATAGGCCCACCCACAGCCAATCAGAATGAGTTTATCCCCACAAAAGGGCTTTATCGCAGACAGAAATACTCCTCCGTTTCATCAGCTGTCCGAGTGGCAGGTCCCAGCCGAAGGTGAAGAAGCCGGATGTGGAGATCTTGGGCTGGTGTGGTTACACGTGGTTGTGATGCCGGTTGGATGTACTGTCAAATTCTCTAAAATAAACATACATTTCTCTGGCAACAGCTCAGGTGGACATTCGTGCAGTCAACATGCCAATTGCACGCTCCCTCAACCTTGAGACATCTGTGAAATCGTGTTGTGTGACAAAACTGTGTTTTATTGTCCCCAGCACAAGGTTCACCTGTGTAATGATCATAATGTTTTGTGCACATATTGGTGCACAAAATTTAAGAAATAAGCTTTTTGTGCATATTGCAAAATTCTGGGATCTTTTATTTCAGCTCATGAAACATGGGACCAACACTTTACATTTGCATTTTTATATTTTTGTTCAGTCTGTTTTGGCATCCACCCCTGTAAATGCCATTTGCCTGATGACGTGTGAGTGGACAAGGAGTCTCATTTCCTACAATCACTTTTTTGTCCACGTTCCCTCTCCTCGATTACCTTTGACCTTTTTCAAAAGGAGGCGAGAGAGGACGGAGGAGAGAGGACAAAGGCCAATGTGTTGCAGTTCCAGACACGGGCGTAATCCAAGGTTGCTCAAACGCTGCTTGCTGTATAGATGCACATTCCTGCTATGTCTCCAAGCTAGAATGTAACTGGTTTCTGAACTGTGCACATCCACAGCTCTGAGCCCGTGACTCGGCTCTGTAGCGCTGAGTATCTGCTGGGAGAAGCTACGTCTTGCCCCTAACCCACTAGTCCAGGGTCAGATAGGTTCTTATCTCATGTAGTGGCCAACGCTATGACTGGGAGATGGAATTCTGATTGTAGATCTGTGTCTATTGATGTTTAATCTGTTGCAGAGGCTAGCAGTCACAGAGGAAGTGTTGCGGCAGAGAGAGCGTGTGTGTGGGTGGTGTGTATTTGTCAGTTCCATTTTTTTACATGGTTCTTAATCACCATATAGACTCCTCTTGGAATTAGAGGGTGCTCTTTGTCTCTGGACGTCACTGGGTTATTTTGAGTTTGGGTTGTGTCTGTGGCGTCGACTGAGGCCAATGTGCAGTGTGTGTTGGTGTCTGTTATCATTATGTTCTAGCTACATTTTAAAATTAGACCTACATGTAGAATTGTTGTCAGATGTTGACCAGATGTCTTCTGGTTTAGTTTTTTAGTGGTGCTGTCAGGTCTCTTTCTCCCTCGCTGTCTCTTTCTCCCTCGCTGTCACTTTCTCCCTCGCTGTCACTTTCTCCCTCGCTGTCACTTTCTCCCTCGCTGTCTCTTTCTCCCTCGCTGTCACTTTCTCCCTCGCTGTCACTTTCTCCCTCGCTGTCTCTTTCTCCCTCGCTGTCCCTTTCTCCCTCGCTGTCTCTTTCTCCCTCGTTGTCACTTTCTCCCTCGCTGTCTCTTTCTCCCTCGCTGTCTCTTTCTCCCTCGCTGTCTCTTTCTCCCTCGCTCTCTCTTTCTCCCTCGCTGTCACTTTCTCCCTCGCTGTCACTTTCTCCCTCGCTGTCACTTTCTCCCTCGCTGTCTCTTTCTCCCTCGCTGTCACTTTCTCCCTCGCTGTCACTTTCCCCCTCGCTGTCTCTTTCCCCCTCGCTGTCTCTTTCCCCCTCGCTGTCTCTTTCTCCCTCGCTGTCTCTTTCTCCCTCGCTGTCTCTTTCTCCCTCGCTGTCTCCACCTCTCCCTCTGTCTAGCACAGTGCAGGTTACTTGACACTCCTAATTAGAAAATATGATTTGAAAGTGACTATCTTCATTGTGTGCTTCTTTCAGTATTTAACCTTTGATTTACCCTGATTTTAATAGGGGGGTGGGGGTTACCGTGGTTTCATTTCCTGAGTGACAAAACCATTTCAACACTGGAGCCATGTCTCTGCTGTTAGTCTTGCTTGGAGAGAGGGGTGAACCTTGGAGTGAGGGATGGAGTGAGGGGTGAACCTTGGAGTGAGGGATGGAGTGAGGGGTGAACCTTGGAGTGAGGGGTGAACCTTGGAGTGAGGGGTTAACCTTGGAGTGAGGGGTGAACCTTGGAGTGAGTGGTGAACCTTGGAGTGAGGGATGGAGTGAGGGGTGAACCTTGGAGTGAGGGGTGAACCTTGGAGTGAGGGGTGAACCTTGGGGTGAGGGGTGAACCTTGGAGTGAGGGGTGAACCTTGGAGTGAGGGGTGAACCTTGGAGTGAGGGGTGAACCTTGGAGTGAGGGGTGTAGTGAGGGGTGAACCTTGGAGTGAGGGGTGAACCTTGGAGTGAGGGATGGAGTGAGGGGTGAACCTTGGAGTGAGGGATGGAGTGAGGGGTGGACCTTGGAGTGAGGGGTGAACCTTGGAGTCAGGGGTGAACCTTGGAGTGAGGGGTGAACCTTGGAGTGAGGGGTGAACCTTGGGGTGAACCTTGGAGTGAGGGGTGAACCTTGGAGTGAGGGGTGGAGTGAGGGGTGAACCTTGGAGTGAGGGGTGGAGTGAAGGGTGAACCTTGGAGTGAGGGGTGAGGGGTGAACCTTGGAGTGAGGGGTGGAGTGAGGGGTTAACCTTGGAGTGAGGGGTGAACCTTGGAGTGAGGGGTGAACCTTGGAGTGAGGGGTGTAGTGAGGGGTGAACCTTGGAGTGAGGGGTGAACCTTGGAGTGAGGGGTGAACCTTGGAGTGAGGGGTGAACCTTGGAGTGAGGGGTGTAGTGAGGGGTGAACCTTGGAGTGAGGGGTGAACCTTGGAGTGAGGGGTGAACTCGTGACCACACACATTAGGATGGTTATTTTACTCTCTGTTAAACACACATTCTCCCACACTCTGTCAACACACACATGTACACTCCCACTCTCTCGTAAGACAAAACACACAGACAGTTATTCCTCTCCTCAGGGCACTGGGCTGTTGGCTCTTGGCAGAGTTTCTTTAGAGTACTGTTTTAATTTCCTAATCATTGCTTTAATCACCAGTCCTATTGCCATCTCATTCAGCTGTGTTGTTATACTTTTGAACTGAACAGTGAAAGCAGTAAAGCCCATTTGGAGCTGAGCTGAGAGGGAGCGGAGAATGGGCTTAGAAAAGCTGTTCCCAAATGGTGGGTGGATCATGGCCAACTCTTGTTGGGTCAGACTGAGTTGTGCTTACAATTTGATGGGTCATCAGAAAACTGAAAGGGTTTTAGGTGGGTCATAATGATAGTTGCTCTAGGATCACCTTGGGAGAGGAGAAGGAGAGGGAGAGAGGGATGAGGAGAGGGGACAGGAGAGGGAGAGAGGAGAGGGAGAGAGGGATACGGAGAGGGGACAGGAGAGGGAGAGAGGAGAGGGAGAGAGGGATGAGGAGAGGGGACAGGAGAGAGGAGAAGGAGAGAGGAGAGGGAGAGAGGGATACGGAGAGGGGACAGGAGAGGGAGAGAGGAGAGGGAGAGAGGGATGAGGAGAGGGGACAGGAGAGAGGAGAAGGAGAGAGGAGAGGGAGAGAGGGATACGGAGAGGGGACAGGAGAGGGAGAGAGGAGAGGGATGAGGAGAGGGGACAGGAGAGAGGAGAAGGAGAGAGGAGAGGGAGAGAGGGATGAGGAGAGGGGACAGGAGAGAGGAGAAGGAGAGAGGAGAGGGAGAGAGGGATACGGAGAGGGGACAGGAGAGGGAGAGAGGAGAGGGAGAGAGGGATGAGGAGAGGGGACAGGAGAGAGGAGAAGGAGAGAGGAGAGGGAGAGAGGGATACGGAGAGGGGACAGGAGAGGGAGAGAGGAGAGGGATGAGGAGAGGGGACAGGAGAGAGGAGAAGGAGAGAGGAGAGGGAGAGAGGGATGAGGAGAGGGGACAGGAGAGAGGTTGTAGCATACTTGGAGGTTGATCATGTAGATAAAGGAAGGACTTAATTGAAGGAGAGAGAGAGATCTGGCATTTTACAGAGAGGAGAGGGAGAGTTGAATAGATAAGACTTGCATTTAACAGAGAGGTGAGGGAGAGTTGAATAGATAGACTTGAGAGGGGGAAATTAATAGATAGACTTGCATTTTACAGAGAGGAGAGGGGGAGTTGAACAGACAGACTTGCATTTTACAGAGTGGAGAGGGAGAGTTGAATAGATAGACTTGCATTTAACAGAGAGGAGAGGGAGAGTGGAATAGATAGGGCGGTGTCTGGGTTCTGTTTTGACAGGTTTATCCTAGCACAGTATCTCAAGATGGAATCTTCTAGGCAGAGAGTCAAACCCAGAGATATAGAGTTGTTACAGTATGCCCTGGATCTAACCCAGTGATATAGAGTTGTTACAGTATGCCCTGGATCTAACCCAGTGATATAGAGTTGTTACAGTATGCCCTGGATCTAACCCAGAGATATATAGTTGTTACAGTACGCCCTGGATCTAACCCAGTGATATAGAGTTGTTACAGTATGCCCTGGATCTAACCCAGTGATATAGAGTTGTTACAGTACGCCCTGGATCTAACCCAGAGATATATAGTTGTTACAGTACTGCCTGGATCTAACCCAGTGATATATAGTTGTTACAGTACGCCCTGGATCTAACCCAGTGATATATAGTTGTTACAGTATGCCCTGGATCTAACCCAGTGATATAGAGTTGTTACAGTATGCCCTGGATCTAACCCAGAGATATATAGTTGTTACAGTACGCCCTGGATCTAACCCAGTGATATATAGTTGTTACAGTACGCCCTGGATCTAACCCAGTGATATAGAGTTGTTACAGTATGCCCTGGATCTAACCCAGAGATATATAGTTGTTACAGTATGCCCTGGATCTAACCCAGTGATATATAGTTACAGTACGCCCTGGATCTAACCCAGTGATATAGAGTTGTTACAGTATGCCCTGGATCTAACCCAGTGATATAGAGTTGTTACAGTACGCCCTGGATCTAACCCAGTGATATATAGTTGTTACAGTATGCCCTGGATCTAACCCAGTGATATAGAGTTGTTACAGTACGCCCTGGATCTAACCCAGTGACATAGAGTTGTTACAGTATGCCCTGGATCTAACCCAGTGATATAGAGTTGTTACAGTATGCCCTGGATCTAACCCAGAGATATAGAGTTGTTACAGTACGCCCTGGATCTAACCCAGTCATATATAGTTGTTACAGTACGCCCTGGATCTAACCCAGTGATATAGAGTTGTTACAGTATGCCCTGGATCTAACCCAGTGATATAGAGTTGTTACAGTACGCCCTGGATCTAACCCAGTGATATATAGTTACAGTACGCCCTGGATCTAACCCAGTGATATAGAGTTGTTACAGTATGCCCTGGATCTAACCCAGTGATATAGAGTTGTTACAGTATGCCCTGGATCTAACCCAGTGATATATAGTTGTTAGAGTACGCCCTGGATCTAACCCAGTGATATAGAGTTGTTACAGTATGCCCTGGATCTAACCCAGTGATATAGAGTTGTTACAGTATGCCCTGGATCTAACCCAGTGATATAGATTTGTTACAGTACGCCCTGGATCTAACCCAGTGATACACAGTCAGACAGACTACCTATGAGGTTCCACAGTACTATTACAGTTTCCATAGGAACTGAGCAGATCATGTGTCTTTTATGAAAATGTGGTGTTTTCTTTACTGCTGACGTTTTTCTGTTCTGCTTCTATGCAGGCTGTATGTGCAGTTGTGGAGGCCAGGGTGGGGATTCTCACTTAAATGACAGAGTAGTATCTCTGCTGTGCTGTTGAGTATTTTGGCTTTTGAGAAAAAAATTATTGCCAAAACAAGTGACTTCCTGCCTTTTAGTTTTTGTTCATGTTTGTGTGAGTCTCTGTGTTTACATGTCATGTCTGTGAACGAGAATTGCCTGTTTGGGATCAGTTTAGTCAGAGGAAATGGTCTCGATGGTGCATCATTTGATCTTTATCTCCTCTATTGGGAAAAGATACGTTTTCAGGATTCTATCAAATCAAATGTATTTATAAAGCTCTTTTCTATATTGTCAGATGTCACAAAGTGTTGTACAGAAACCCAGGCTAAAACCCCAAACATCAAGCAATGCAGATGTACAAGCACGGTGGCTAGGAAAAAACTGCCTGGAAAGGCAGGAACCTAGGAAGAAACCTTGAGAGGAACCAGGCTCTGAGGGGTGGACAGTCCTCTTCTGGCCGTGCCGGGTGGAGATTAGAAACCTAGAGAGGAACCAGGCTCTGAGGGGTGGACAGTCCTCTTCTGGCTGTGCCGGGTGGAGATCATAAGAGTACATGGCCATTAACGCCGTGTCGTTCTTCAAGATGCTCAAACGTTCATAGATGACCAGCAGGGTCAGAGAGAGCGAGAGAGAGAATTGTTTTATTTCCTTCATAAATCTACACACAATACCCCATTATGATGAAGCAAAAACAGGTTTTTAAGATTTTTCAGACCCTTTACTCAGTATTTTGTTGAAGCACCTTTGGTAGCGATTATAGCATCAAGTCTTCTTGGGTATGACCCTTAGGTAAGGCCATCAGACTGTTAAATAGCAATCACTAGCACCTTAGAGGCTGCTGCCCTATATACAGTTTAAGTCAGAAGTTTACATACTCTTAGGTTGAAGTCATTAAAACTCGTTTTTCAACCACTCCAAAAATTACTTGTTAACAAACTATAGTTTTGGCAAGTCGGTTAGGACATCTACTTTGTGCATGACAAGTCATTTTTCCAACAATTGTTTACAGACAGATTATTTCACTTATAATTCACTGTATCACAATTCCAGTGGGTCATAAATTTACATCCACTAAGTTGACTGTGCCTTTAAACTGCTTGGAAAATTCCAGAAATGACGTCATGGCTTTAGAAGCTTCTGATAGGCTAACTGACATAATTTGAGTCCATTGGAGGTGTAGCTGTGGATGTATTTCAATGCCTACCTTCAAACTATGTGCCTCTTTGCTTGACATCATGGGAAAATCAAAAGAAATCAGCCAAGACCTCACAAAAACAATTGTAGACCTCCACAAGTCTGGTTCATCCTTGGGAGCAATTTCCAAACGCCTGAAGGTACCACGATCATCTGTACAAACAATAGTATGCAAGTATAAACACCATGGGACCACGCAGCTGCCATACCGCTCAGGAAGGAGACGTGTTCTGTCTCCTAGAGATGAACGTACTTTGGTGCGAAAAGTGCCAATTATTCCCAGAACAACAGCAAAGGACCTTGTGAAGATGCTGGAGGAAACAGGTACAAAAGTATCTATATCCACAGTTAAACGGGTCCTATATGGACATAACCTGAAAGGCCGCTCAGCAAGGAAGAAGCCACTGCTCCAAAACGGCCATAAAAAAAGCCAGACTACGGTTTGCAACTGCACATGGGGAAAAAGATTGTACTTTTTGGAGAAATATCCTCTGGTCTGATAAAACAAAAATAGAACTGTGTGACCATAATGACCATGTTATGTTTAGAGGAAAAAGAGGGAGGCTTGCAAGCCAAAGAACACCATCCCAACCGTGAAGCACGGGGGTGGCAGCATCATGTTGTGGGGGTGCTTTGCTGCAGGAGGGACTGGTGCACTTCACAAAATAGGTGGCATCATGAGGTAGGAAAATTATGTGGCTATATTGAAGCAACATCTCAAGACATCAGTCAGGAAGTTAAAGCTTGGTCGCAAATGGGTCTTCCAAATGGACAATGACCCCAAGAATACTTCCAAAGTTGTGGCAAAATGGCTTAAGGACTACAAAGTCAAAGTATTGGTGTGGCCATCAAAAAGCCCTGACCTCAATCCTATAGAAAATTTGTGGGCAGAACTGAAAAAGTGTGTGCTAGCAAGGAGGCCTAAAAACCTGACTCAGTTACACCAGCTCTGTCAGGAGGAATGGGCAAAAATTCACCCAAATTATTGTGGGAAGCTTGTGGAAGGCTACCCAAAACGTTTGTCCCAAGTTGAACAATTTAAATGCTACCAAATACTAATTGAGTGTATGTAAACTTCTGACTCTCTGGGAATATGATGAAAGAAATAAAAGCTGAAATAAATCATTCTCTCTACTATTATTCTGACATTTCACATTCTTAAAATAAAGTGGCGATCCTAACTGACCTAAGACAGGGAATCTTTACTACGATTAAATGTCAGGAATTGTGAAAAACTGAGTTTAAATGTATTGGCTAAGGTGTATGTAAACTTCCGACTTCTACTGTATATGGTTATCGGCATGAGGTGGGATATACACGGCTGTGGCAATATCCGAGGAGAATTCTCTCGGGATATAATACGGTCTGCATTTGATTGTAAGCGATTCTAGGTCAGGTGAACAAAAGGACTTAAGTTCCTGTATATTGTTGCAATTACACCATGATTCATTTATCATGAAACATACATCCCTGCCCTTCTTCTTCCTGGAGAGATGTTTATTCCTGTTGGCGCGATGCACAAAGATTCCAGGTGGCTGTACCTACTCCGACAGCATATCCCGAGAGAGCCATGTTTCCGTGAAACAGAGTATGTTACAATCCCTGATGTCTCTCTGGAAAGCAACCCTTGCCCTAATTTCGTCTACCTTGTTATCTAGAGACTGGACATTATCGAGTAATAAACTTGGAAGCGGTGGGTGGTGTGCGCACCTCCGAAGTCTGACCAGAAGACTGCTCCGTCTACATCTTCTCCGGAGGCGTGGTTTTGGGTCAGCCTCTGGAATCAGTTTAAATGCCCTGGGTGGTTCGGACGAGGGATCCGCTTCGGGAAAGTCGTATATCTGGTCGTAATATTGGTATGTTGACGTCTCTCTGATATCCAATAGTTCTAACCCAGCTGTATGTAATAACACTTAAGATTTTCTGGGCTAACAATCTAAGAAAAAAATACATAAAAAAATGTAATACTGCAAACTTTGCTAAGGACTAGAAGCGAAGCAGCCCTCTCGGTTGGCACCATCTTGTTGGCCAAAAATAAAATACAAAAATAAAAAACAATATATCTAAAAAAACAAATACAAAAATTAATAATAATAAATAGAAACAAAAAAGAAGAGAAAAATCATAAAAATACTGGAGGGGACTAAGCACACACCCCTGAGGGGCCCCCGTGTTGAGGGTCAGTGTGGCGGATGTGTTGTTGCCTACCCTCCCCACATGGGGGCGGCCCTTCAGGAAGTCCAGGATCCAGTTGCAGAGGGAGGTGTTTAGTCCCAGGTTCCTTAGCTTAGTGATGAGCTTTGAGGGCACTATGGTGTTGAACACTGAGCTGTGGTCAATGAACAGCATTCTCATGTAGGTGTTCCTTTTATCCAGGTGGGAAAGGGCAGTCTGGAATACAATAGAGAATGCATCATCTGTGGATCTGTTGGGGCTGTATGCAAATTGGAGTGGTTTCAGGGCATGATGGTGTTGATGTGAGCCATGATGAGCCATTCAAAGCAATTCATGGCTACATATGTGAGTGTTCAAATTATATTTGTCACATGCGACGAATACAACAGGTGTAGACTTTACCGTAAAATGCTTACTTACAAGCCCTTAACCAACAGTGCAGTTCAAGAAAGAGTTAAGAAAAGATTTACAAAATCAACTGAAGTAAAAAAGTAACACAATAAAATAACGAGGCTATATACAGGAGGTAACAGTACCAAGTAAATTTGCGGGGGTACAGGTTAGTTGAGGCAATTTCTTCATGTATAGTAGGTAGGGGTAAAGTGGCTATGCATAGATAATAAACAGAGAGTGTCAGCAGTGTAAAAACAAATGGGGGTCAATATAAAATTATCCGGGTGGCCATTTGATGAATTGCTCAGTAGTCTTATGTTTTGGGGGCAGAAACTGTTAAGGAGCCTTTTGGTCCTAGACTTGGCGCTCCGGTACCGCTTGCCGTGCGGTGGGCAGAGAGAAAATGACTATGACTTGCGTGACTGGAGTCTTTGACAGTTTTTGGGGCTTTCCTCTTGAGTGAATGCCCCAGGTTCCCTTGGAGTTCATGGGTACAGGGACTATGGGGGTCTGCTTGAAACATGTAGGTATTACAGACTGGGTCAGGGAGACGTTGAACATTTTAGTGAAGACATTTGCCAGCTGGTCAGCGCGTACTCTGAGTACTCGTCCTGGTAATCAGGTTAATGGTTGTGTTTAGTGACAGAAAACATTTGTGTAATACTTCTATTCTTACAGTTTAGCTCCCATTGTTCTGCAGTAACAGACTTAGCCCTGAATGCTGTTCGACTGAAAGACATTGTATGACACAAAACAAAACAAAAAAATATCACTGTTATGACAAAATAAACATCTTTACTGTTCTAATTCTGTTGATAACCAGTTTTTAATAGCGATAAGGCACCTCTGGGGCTTGCTAGTGGAAGGCTGCATTTAGTATGTTGGTGTACATCAGCTTTTTATGAGGTTACATGGGGGATGATCATGTCTCTAGGTTACATGTGGGAGGATCATGTCTCTAGGTTACATGGAGGATGATCATGTCTCTAGGTTACATGGGGGATGATCATGTCTCTAGGTTACATGGAGGATGATCATGTCTCTAGGTTACATGGAGGATGATCATGTCTCTAGGTTACATGGAGGATGATCATGTCTCTAGGTTACATGTGGGAGGATCATGTCTCTAGGTTACATGTGGGAGGATCATGTCTCTAGGTTACATGGAGGATGATCATGTCTCTAGGTTACATGGTGTCATTATACATAAATGTAGTTTTCCAATTGTAATGTGTGCTATTCTGTTCCTCTCTACCTGAAAAGCTGCAAGATTAATCTCTCTCTCTCTCTCTCTCTCTCTCTCTCTCTCTCTCTCTCTCTGAGGAGAGCAGCATCACATGGTCTTGTTCATCTTCAGAGCTTCTCCAGAGAGATGTTCATGTAACATCTCAGTTTTGAAGGACAGTTCACATCGGTGAAGTATGAGTTTATTGAGAGAATGTGCATCTGACTGTCTATCCGTAAGTCTGTTTGTGTCTACTCACAGTGGGGGAAGACACTAGGTTTAACTCCGTTCTTCTCTATGTTGGACTCCGCTAGTTCATCAGTAACATAGATATCCCCTTACCTTTATCTGGACGTGGGAGCTGTGAGGACCTGGTGTTGATGTTGGGTCGTTTTCCATCGATTTGATCTTTCACTGCCAGGGGAACGGGTGGACTCTCTCATTGTACACACCATGCAATGCCGATGTTAAACTGGCCTGTGTGTGTGTGTGTGTGTGTGTGTGTGTATAGTATAGTATTATCAGGTACACCACCCCGTTCACAAAAATGTATCGCTCCATGGCCGTGGATTGCTATATAAAGCAGGCAGACGGGCATCGAGGCATTCAGTTACTGTTCGATTGAGCGTTAGAATCCGTTAAAAACAACGGACCTAAACGTACTCTGAGCATGGTATGATCGTCTGTGTCGGCCACGCCGGATCTCATATCCAGGACGGTGTCTAGGGTTTACAAAGTATGATGCGACAAACGAAAACATCCAGTCAGCGGCAGTCCCGTAGTGGACAACAACTCGTTGATGAGAGAGGTGAAAGGAGAATGGAAAGAATCGTGCAAGATAACAGACGGGGGTCACAAAAGATAAATTACGTCGCAGTACAACAGTGTTGTGCAGATTGGCATCTCGGGAACGCTCAAAATCGTCGATCCTTGTCATAGATGGGCTATTGCAACAGATGATCACTCCGGCAGAGTCAGGATTTGGCGTGGTGTCGGTATACTGGTGTTGGGAATAATTTCCTGGCACATGTTAGGGTCCCTTGATAACAGTTGAGCGACATATTTTTCCCAACACTTTGTAGCATCAATGCCATAAAGAATTAAGGGTGTTCTGGATGCAAAGAGGGTTCCCGATCCTGTACTAGATGGTGTACCTAATACACTGGCTGGTTGGTGTCTATAATATCACAAAACGCATAAATTGTTTCTTAATAATAAAAAAAAATCCGAAGTCTGTGTTTTTAGGTCTGCTGTCAGTGAAGGCCAAGGTGATTCGTTATGTTACAATAAATATTGTTCTTATAGACATCCGTGTTATATGACAGATGGTATCTTTTCAAGGAAGTGTGTGTACGGTATGTCTGTGTGTGTACGGTGTGTGTGTGTGTGTATGTGTGTACGGTGTGTGTGTGTGTGTGTGTGTGTACGGTGTGTGTGTACGTTGTGTGTGTGTGTGTGTGTGTGTGTGTGTGTACGGTGTGTGCGTACGTTGTGTGTGTGTGTGTGTATGGTGTGTGTGTATGGTGTGTGTGTACGTTGTGTGTGTGTGTGTGTGTGTGTGTGTGTGTGTGTGTGTGTGTGTGTGTGTGTGTGTGTGTGTGTGTGTGTGTGTGTGTGTGTGTGTGTGTACGTTGTGTGTGTGTGTGTGTGTGTGGTGTGTGTGTACGTTGTGTGTGTGTACGGTGTGTGTGTACGTTGTGTGTGTGTGTGTGGTGAGTGATTAACTGTCACAGCTACTGTATGCTCTGTGGTAAACTCCACCCGAGGATGCCAGAGAGTTTCCACAGAGTCTTTGGTATCTCTCTCACTGGGCATACAACCATAGGAAGTAAGTATTGTGACAGTCAGACAATGCAACAAAACCAACACAGATACCAAACACTCTGTTGACTTTGTAACACCAGATTCACTCACCACTCATCAGGCTCTTGTTTTCACTGAAACCTGACTTAAGGATTGCTTTGTTTTTGCTGATGTGTGTGTGTGTATACAGTACACACAGTACAGTACACACAGTACACACACATAATATCCCTACATGACATCTTGATGATAGCCTCCTATTGACCCTCCTCACTGAATTGATTTCTGGGGGGATTTTTCAGATACAAAGCCATGAGAAGGAAATTGCTCATATCCTGTTCATTGCTGTGGAAGAAGTATCTTGTAACACAACTGTTAGTTGACCCACATTACTGGGCAGGAAAGACGGAGGCCTTGACAGAAGAATATCTTTGTTTATCTATGTAGAGACCGGTTGTTTCCCCTCCGGGTGCCATGTCTGGTCTGAAAATATGCTCGGCCCTGTTTCTTTATGAAGTCAGGCTTCTGTCTAATCTGTAACCTGTTCAGAACCCGTGTTCGTGTTCTGTGTTCTATGTTCGTGTTCTGTGTTCTGTGTTCTGTGTTCTGTTAATGTCTCTGGCTGTGTGTGTGGCTGAGTAGTGTCTGGCTGAATGATGTGATTTTTTTTTTTGTTTTGTTTTATTTATTTCACCTTTATTTAACCAGGTTGGCCAGTTGAGAACAAGTTGTCATTTACAACTGTGACCTGGCCAAGATAAAGCAAAGCAGTGCGACACAAACAACAACACAGAGTTACACATGGTGTAAATGATCTCCTGATGTCATGTCCTGACCAGTAAAAGGGGTTATTTGTCATTATAGTTGGTCAGGGCGTGGCAGGGGGGGTGTTTGTTTTGTGTGTTTGGGTATTGTGGGTTTAGGTTCTAGTTTTCCTATTTCTATGTTTAATCTAGCTTTTCTATTTCTATGTTAGTTTTGGCAATGACCTCCAATTAGAGGCAGCTGGTTGTTGTCGTCTCTAATTGGAGGCCATATTTAGTTGTGTTTGTTTTCACTTTGTTGGTGGGTGGTTGTTTCTAGTATAGTCTGTGCACCTTACTGGACTGTTTTTGTCGTTTGTTTATTTTGATTAAGTGTTTTCTTTAATAAAATTAAGAAGATGAGCACTTTACCCGCTGTGTTTTGGTCCACTCAATACGACCCTTGTGACACCTGATGTGTAGTGCCTGTGGTGTCTCTGTGTAAATGGTATCCTCTGTGGTGTCTCTGTGTAAATGGTATCCTCTGTGGTGTCTCTGTGTAAATGGTATCCTCTGTGGTGTGTCTGTGTAAATGGTATCCTCTGTGGTGTCTCTGTGTAAATGGTCTCCCCTGTGGTGTCTCTGTGTAAATGGTCTCCTCTGTGGTGTCTCTGTGTAAATGGTATCCTCTGTGGTGTCTCTGTGTAAATGGTATCCTCTGTGGTGTCTCTGTGTAAATGGTATCCTCTGTGGTGTCTCTGTGTAAATGGTCTCCTCTGTGGTGTCTCTGTGTAAATGGTATCCTCTGTGGTGTCTCTGTGTAAATGGTATCCTCTGTGGTGTCTCTGTGTAAATGGTCTCACCTGTGGTGTGTCTCTGTGTAAATGGTCTCCCCTGTGGTGTCTCTGTGTAAATGGTATCCTCTGTGGTGTCTCTGTGTAAATGGTCTCCCCTGTGGTGTCTCTGTGTAAATGGTATCCTCTGTGGTGTCTCTGTGTAAATGGTCTCCCCTGTGGTGTGTCTCTGTGTAAATGGTATCCTCTGTGGTGTCTCTGTGTAAATGGTCTCCTCTGTGGTGTGTCTCTGTGTAAATGGTCTCCCCTGTTGTGTGTCTCTGTGTAAATGGTCTCCCCTGTGGTGTCTCTGTGTAAATGGTCTCCTCTGTGGTGTCTCTGTGTAAATGGTCTCCCCTGTGGTGTCTCTGTGTAAATGGTCTCCTCTGTGGTGTGTCTCTGTGTAAATGGTATCCTCTGTGGTGTCTCTGCGTAAATGGTCTCCTCTGTGGTGTCTCTGTGTAAATGGTCTCCCCTGTGGTGTGTCTCTGTGTAAATGGTTTCCTCTGTGGTGTGTCTCTGTGTAAATGGTCTCCTCTGTGGTGTGTCTCTGTGTAAATGGTCTCTTCTGTGGTGTGTCTCTGTGTAAATGGTCTCCTCTGTGGTGTGTCTGTGTAAATGGTCTCCTCTGTGGTGTCTCTCTGTGTAAATGGTCTCTGTGGTGTGTCTCTGTGTAAATGGTCTCCAGTGTGGTGTGTGTCTCTTTTGGAAATGGTATCTTGTGTGGGGTGTCTCTGTGTAAATGGACTCCAATCTTGGCGACCCCAGCTTTGACAGGAAGGAAGGGCGGCTCCGACTGAGACTTCCTGTCCTGCTGGCTGACTCTGTGTGGAGCCGTGTGTTGCTCTCTTCTCCCTCATTCTCTTCTCTCTCTCTCTCTCCTCTACCATGTGTTGCTCTCTTCCCTTTTCCCTGCCTCCGTCTCTCTCTCTCTCTCTCTCTCTCTCTCTCTCTCTCTCTCTCTCTTGCTCTCCCTCTCTCTGTCTCTTCCTCTCTCTTTCTCTCTTGCTCCTCCATTGTCCTCCATTCTCCTCTCTCCCCCTTTCTTATCAGCTTCTCACCCTCAACCACAGCCTCTCCCCAAGGGTACCTAAGGACATTTGGACTAGTCGGGATGTGTTGCAGCTCAAAGTTCAGGTCATCTCAGTCTTAGCAGCTGTGTTGTCGGGTATTGTTGTCTGGCTCTGTTAGATAAAGCTGTCTGGGTCCTGTTGGGTCAAACATGTCAACAGTGCAACACAATATGGAGAAATGCATAAAGCACATCCAATACAAGCACATCTCTGTGTTGCTGAAACGGGCCTGTAAGTCAGTGACCGGCATCAACAAACCTTTCCATCCCTAATGAATGTGATGAGTCCGTCTCCATGTCCTGTAATTATTCAGTGTGAACGTAAAGGGTAAGTGTTTCTAGTCTTGTGATTGATATTGTTGGATGCCGTCTTTGGAATGTGTGTATTGCAGGGGTGAATGATTTGAAGTCATTTAATATTTATGGGGAGCATAGAAAAACTGGAGACAGAGAACAGACAGCAAGGAGGAAAGAATTAATGAGGAGAGGAGGCGTGCGACTGGTTTGATATTCCTGTCTCAGGTAGACTATAATGTCTCAGGCACACTAATGTCTCAGGTAGACTAATGTCTCAGGCAGACTAATGTCTCAGGTAGACTATAATGTCTCAGGCAGACTATAATGTCTCAGGCAGACTATAATGTCTCAGGCAGACTATAATGTCTCAGGTAGACTATAATGTCTCAGGCAGACCATAATGTCTCAGGTAACCTATACTGTCTCAGGCAGACTATAATGTCTCAGGCAGACTATAATGTCTCAGGTAGACTATAATGTCTCAGGCAGACTAATGTCTCAGGTAGACTAATGTCTCAGGTAGACTATAATGTCTCAGGTAGACTATAATGTCTCAGGTAGACTATAATGTCTCAGGTAGACTATAATGTCTCAGGCAGACTATAATGTCTCAGGTAGACTATAATGTCTCAGGCAGACGAATGTCTCAGGTAGACTATAACGTCTCAGGTAGACTATAATGTCTCAGGCAGACTATAATGTCTCAGGCAGACTAATGTCTCAGGTAGACTAATGTCTCAGGCAGACTAATGTCTCAGGCAGACTATAATGTCTCAGGTAGACTCATGTCTCAGGCAGACTAATGTCTCAGGCAGACTAATGTCTCAGGTAGACTATAATGTCTCAGGCAGACTATAATGTCTCAGGTAGACTAATGTCTCAAGCAGACTATAATGTTTTAGGTAGACTAATGTCTCAGGCAGACTAATGTCTCAGGCAGACTATAATGTCTCAGGTAGACTATAATGTCTCAGGTAGACAATAATGTATCAGGCAGACTAATGTCTCAGGCAGACTATAATGTCTCAGGCAGACTATAATGTCTCAGGTAGACTATAATGTCTCAGGTAGACTATCATGTCTCAGGCAGACTATAATGTCTCAGGCAGACTATAATTTCTCAGGTAGACTAATGTCTCAGGCAGACTAATGTCTCAGGCAGACTAATGTCTCAGGTAGACTATAATGTCTCAGTCAGACTATAATGTCTCAGGCAGACTAATGTCTCAGGCAGACTATAATGTCTCAGGCAGACTAATGTCTCAGGTAGACTATAATGTCTCAGGTAGACTATAATGTCTCAGGCAGACTAATGTCTCAGGCAGACTAATGTCTCAGGCAGACTATAATGTCTCAGGTAGACTATAATGTCTCAGGTAGACTATAATGTCTCAGGCAGACTATAATGTCTCAGGTAGACTATAATGTCTCAGGCAGACTATAATGTCTCAGGTAGACTATAATGTCTCAGGTAGACTATAATGTCTCAGGCAGACTATAATGTCTCAGGCAGACTATAATGTCTCAGGCAGACTAATGTCTCAGGCAGACTATAATGTCTCAGGTAGACTAATGTCTCAGGCAGACTATAATGTTTTAGGTAGACTAATGTCTCAGGCAGACTAATGTCTCAGTCAGACTATAATGTCTCAGGTAGACTATAATGTCTCAGTCAGACTATAATGTCTCAGGCAGACTATAATGTCTCAGGCAGACTATCATGTCTCAGGTAGACTATAATGTCTCAGGCAGACTATAATGTCTCAGGTAGACTATAATGTCTCAGGTAGACTATAATGTGTCAGGCAGACTATAATGTCTCAGGTAGACTATAATGTCTCAGTCAGACTATAATGTCTCAGGCAGACTATAATGTCTCAGGCAGACTATAATGTCTCAGGTAGACTATAATATCTCAGGCAGACTATAATGTCTCAGGCAGACTATAATGTCTCAGGCAGACTAATGTCTCAGGTAGACTATAATGTCTCAGGTAGACTATAATGTCTCAGGTAGACTATAATGTCTCAGGTAGACTATAATGTCTCAGGCAGACTAATGTCTCAGGCAGACTATAACGTCTCAGGTAGACTAATGTCTCAGGCAGACTATAATGTTTTAGGTAGACTAATGTCTCAGGCAGACTAATGTCTCAGGCAGACTATAATGTCTCAGGTAGACTATAATGTATCAGGCAGACTAATGTCTCAGGCAGACTATAATGTCTCAGGCAGACTATAATGTCTCAGGTAGACTATAATGTCTCAGGTAGACTATAATGTCTCAGGCAGACTATAATTTCTCAGGTAGACTAATGTCTCAGGCAGACTAATGTCTCAGGCAGACTATAATGTCTCAGGCAGACTAATGTCTCAGGCAGACTAAAGTCTCAGGTAGACTATAATGTCTCAGTCAGACTATAATGTCTCAGGCAGACTATAATGTCTCAGGTAGACTATAATGTCTCAGGTAGACTATAATGTCTCAGGCAGACTATAATTTCTCAGGTAGACTAATGTCTCAGGCAGACTAATGTCTCAGGTAGACTATAATGTCTCAGGTAGACTATAATGTCTCGGGTAGACTACCGTCTCAGGCAGACTAATGTCTCAGGCAGACTAATGTCTCAGGTAGACTATAATGTCTCAGTCAGACTATAATGTCTCAGGCAGACTAATGTCTCAGGCAGACTATAATGTGTCAGGTAGACTATAATGTCTCTGGTAGACTATAATTTCTCAGGTAGACTATAATGTCTCAGGTAGACTCACACTGCCCTACCCTGTGCTTTGACCTCTTTCTCCCCTCTCTCTCCAGATGAAATCTCGCGTCTCGTGACGGCCGGCCGCCCAACAACCTGCCCACTTGACCCTATCCCCTCCTCTCTTCTCCAGACCATTTCCGGAGACCTTTTCCCCTACCTCACCTCGCTCATCAACTCATCCTTGACCGCTGGCTACGTCCCTTCCGTCTTCAAGAGAGCGAGAGTTGCACCCCTTCTGAAAAAACCCACACTCGATCCCTCCGATATCAACAACTACAGACCAGTATCCCTTCTTTCTTTTCTCTCCAAAACTCTTGAACGTGCCGTCCTTGGCCAGCTCTCCTGCTATCTCTCTCAGAATGACCTTCTTGATCCTAATCAGTCAGGTTTCAAGACTGGGCATTCAACTGAGACTGCTCTTCTCTGTGTCACGGAGGCTCACCGCACTGCTAAAGCTAACTCTCTCTCCTCTGCTCTCATCCTTCTAGACCTATCTGCTGCCTTTGATACTGTGAACCATCAGATCCTCCTCTCCACCCTCTCTGAGCTGGGCATCTCCGGCGCGGCCCACGCTTGGATTGCGTCCTACCTGACATGTCGCTCCTACCAGGTGGCGTGGCGAGAATCTGTCTCCGCACCACGTGCTCTCACCACTGGTGTCCCCCAGGACTCTGTTCTAGGCCCTCTCCTATTCTCACTATACACCAAGTCACTTGGCACGGTCATATCCTCACATGGTCTCTCCTATCATTGCTACGCAGACGACACACAATTAATCTTCTCCTTTCCCCCTTCTGATAACCAGGTGGCGAATCGCATCTCTGCATGTCTGGCAGACATATCAGTGTGGATGACGGCTCACCACCTCAAGCTGAACCTCGGCAAGACGGAGCTGCTCCTCCTCCCGGGGAAGGATTGCCCGTTCCATGATCTCACCATCACGGTTGACAACTCCCTTGTGTCCTCCTCCCAGAGTGTTAAGAACCTTGGCGTGACCCTGGACAACACTCTGTCGTTCTCCGCTAACATCAAGGCGGTGACCCGATCCTGTAGGTTCATGCTCTACAACATTCGCAGAGTACGACCCTGCCTCACACAGGAAGCGGCGCAGGTCCTAGTCCAGGCACTTGTCATCTCCCATCTGGATTACTGCAACTCGCTGTTGGCTGGGCTCCCTGCCTGTGCCATTAAACCCCTACAACTCATCCAGAACACCGCAGCCCGTCTGGTGTTCAACCTTCCCAAGTTCTCTCACGTCACCCCGCTCCTCCGCTCTCTCCACTGGCTTCCAGTTGAAGCTCGCATCCGCTACAAGTCCATGGTGCTTGCCTACGGAGCTGTGAGGGGAACGGCACCTCCGTACCTTCAGGCTCTGATCAGGCCCTACACCCAAACAAGGGCACTGCGTTCATCCACCTCTGGCCTGCTCGCCTCCCTACCTCTGAGGAAGCACAGTTCCCGCTCAGCCCAGTCAAAACTGTTCGCTGCTCTGGCACCCCAATGGTGGAACAAGCTCCCTCACGACGCCAGGACAGCGGAGTCAATCACCACCTTCCGGAGACACCTGAAACCCCACCTCTTTAAGGAATACCTGGGATAGGATAAAGTAATCCTTCTAACCACCCCCCCCCCCAAAAGATTTAGATGCACTATTGTAAAGTGGTTGTTCCACTGGATATCATAAGGTGAATGCACCGATTTGTAAGTCGCTCTGGATAAGAGCATCTGCTAAATGACTTAAATGTAAATGTAATATCTCAGGTAGACTATAATGTCTCAGGCAGACTGTCTCAGGTAGACTATAATGTCTCAGGCAGACTAATGTCTCAGGCAGACTAATGTCTCAGGCAGACTAATGTCTCAGGCAGACTATAATGTCTCAGGTAGACTATAATGTCTCAGGTAGACTATAATGTCTCAGGCAGACTATAATGTCTCAGGTAGACTATAATGTCTCAGGCAGACTGTCTCAGGTAGACTATAATGTCTCAGGTAGACTATAATGTCTCAGGTAGACTATAATGTCTCAGGCAGACTATAATGTCTCAGGTAGACTATAATGTCTCAGGCAGACTGTCTCAGGTAGACTATAATGTCTCAGGTAGACTATAATGTCTCAGGTAGACTATAATGTCTCAGGTAGACTATAATGTCTCAGGCAGACTATAATGTCTCATGTAGACTATAATGTCTCAGGTAGACTGTAATGTCTCAGGTAGACTATAATGTCCCAGGCAGACTATAATGTCTCAGGTAGACTATAATGTCTCATGTAGACTATAATGTCTCAGGCAGACTAATGTCATTAGTGTCACTGTGCATACATACATACATACAGTTGAAGTCGGAAGTTTACATACACCTTAGCCAAATACATTTAAACTCAGTTTTTCACAATTCCTGACATTTAATCCTAGTAAAAATTCCCTGTCTTAGGTCAGTTAGGATCACCACTTTATTTTTAGAATGTGAAATGTCAGAATAGTTGTAGAGAGAGTGATTTATTTCAGCTTTTATTTCTTTCATCACATTCGCAGTGGGTCAGAAGTTTACTTACACTCAATTAGTATTTGGTAGCATTGCCTTTAAATTGTTTAACTTGGGTCAAACGTTTTGGATAGCCTTCCCCAAGCTTCCCACAATAAGTTGGGAGAATTTTGGCCCATTCCTCCTGACAGAGCTCGTATAACTGAGTCAGGTTTGTAGACCGCCTTGCTTACACACACTTTTTCAGTTCTGCCCACAGATTTTCTATGGGATTGAGGTCAGGGCTTTGTGATGGCCACTCCAATATCTTGACTTTGTTGTCCTTAAACCATTTTACCACAACTTTGGAAGTGTGCTTGGGGTCATTGTCGATTTGGAAAACCCATTTGTGACCAAGCTTTAACTTCCTGACTGAAGCACCCCCACAACATGATGCTGCCACCCCCGTGCTTCACGGTTGGGATGGTGTTCTTCGGCTTGCAAGCCTCCCCCTTTTTCCTCCAAATATAACGATGGTCATTAAGGCCAAACAGTTCTTCTTTTGTTTCATCAGACCAGAGGGCATTTCTCCAAAAAACACGATCTTTGTCCTCATGTGCAGTTGCAAACTGTAGTCTGGCTTTTTTTATGGCGGTTTTGGAGCAGTGGCTTCTTCCTTGCTGAGCGGCCTTGCAGGTTATGTCGATATAGGACTCGTTTTACTGTGGATATAAATACTTTTGTACCGGTTTCCTATAGCATCTTTACAAGGTCCTTTGCTGTTGTTCTGGGATTGATTTGCACTTTTTGCACCAAAGTACGTTCATCTCTAGGAGACAGAACGCGTTTCCTTCCTGAGCGGTATGACGGCTGCATGGTCCCATGGTGTTTATACTTGCGTACTATTGTTTGTACAGATGAACGTGGTACCTTCAGGCGTTTGGAAATTCCCAGTTATTGTGGGAAGCTTGTGGAAGGCTACCTGAAACGTTTGACCTAGGTTAAACAATTTGAAGGTAATGCTACCAAATACTAATTGAGTGTATGTAAACTTCTGACCCACTGGGAATGTGATGAAAGAAATAAAAGCTGAAATAAATCATTCTCTCTACTGTTATTCTGACATTTCACATTCTTAAAATAAAGTGGGGATCCTAACTGACCTAAAACAGGGAATCTTTACTAGGATTAAATGTCAAGAATTGTGAAAAACTGAGTTTAAATGTATTTGGCTAAGGTGTATGTAAACTTCCGACTTCAACTGTACATACATACACACACGCTCTGGGTAACATCAAACAAACCCTTACCCATTCCCCCACACACACACACACAAAGCTCTCCCATGCCACAAACACACACACACACAACCCACGACCACACACACACAACCTCCAAACGTAATTGCCTTTAATGTGCCTCCCCCTTTTCTCTCCCTCTCTCCAGCCCCCAGGCTTGCCTTCTAATACTGTCTTTCTGCTTAAGTCTCCAGACCATATGGGCACTGAGCCCCCCCCCCACCTGTCCCCCCCCTGTCCCCCCTGTCCCCCTCTGCCCCCCCCTGTCCCCCCCTGTCCCCGTCCCCGTCCCCCCCTGTCCCCGTCCCTGTCCCCAGCCTCGGGGGGCTTCTGCTGGGGGGGTAAGATGGAAGTTTAGGACTTTTGAATCCATCTAGTCAGCTGCTTCATACTTCCTGTCTAGAGAATGACTAATTGTCCTGAGGTTTTTTTTGTGTGTGTGTGTGTGTGTGTGTGTGTGTGTGTGTGTGGGGGGGTTTCTGTCTTTATCCTGTTTCTGTCTCTGGTAAAGATACTAGTCTGACTGTGAGTTGTTTATATCCCTGAGTCAGTGTCTCTGGTAAAGATACTAGTCTGACTGTGAGTCGTTTATATCCCTGAGTCGGTGTCTCTGGTAAAGATACTAGTCTGACTGTGAGTCTTTTATATCCCTGAGTCAGTGTCTCTGGTAAAGATGCTAGTCTGACTGTGAGTCGTTTATATCGCTGAGCCAGTGTCTCTGGTAAAGAAACTAGTCTGACTGTGAGTCGTTTATATCCCTGAGTCAGTGTCTCTGGTAAAGATGCAAGTCTGACTGTGAGTCTCCCGGACAGAGCATGGGAAGCAGATGGCTCTTCCTCACACACACTCACATGTTCCAGTTGAGATGAGGAAGTTTTGTCTGCAGCAAGAGCGCAGAAGGTGGTGTGTGTGTGTGTGTGTGTGTGGTTCAGGAATCTCTAAGGACCATAAGGACCATATGGTCCAACACTGCCTGCTGGGAAAAGACACAAGGGACAGCCATACATCAGTACGTCTGTCACACATGCCTTTACACCTTGTCTATATCCTTGCCTCTGCTCTGTGTCTATCTATTGAATGATACACCTGTGTTCTATACCCTCTTACCTACCTGCATCGTGTCTGCTACACAGTCATACCTCTGTGTTATTTCTGAAGTCTAGCTATAGTCTATAGTCTCTCTACAGTCTCTCTATATTCTCTATATATACTCTCTATAGTATCTCTATAGTCTCTATATATACTCTCTGTAGTCTCTCTATAGTCTCTCTATATACTCTCTATAGTCTCTATATATACTCTCTATAGTATCTATATATACTCTCTGTAGTCTATAGTCTCTCTATAATCTCTCTATAGTCTCTCTGTAGTCTATATTCTCTCTGTAGTATCTCTATAGTCTCTATATATTCTCTCTATAGTCTCTATATATACTCTCTATAGTCTCTCCATAGTCTCACGATATTCTCTCTATAGTCTCTCTGTAGTCTACATTCTCTCTATAGTCTCTCTATAGTCTCTATATATATACACTCTATAGTCTCTCTGTAGTCTACATTCTCTCTATAGTCTCTATATATACTCTCTATTGTCTCTCTATAGTCTCTCTATATTCTCTCTGTAGTTTCTCTGTAGTCTATATTCTCTCTATAGTATCTCTATAGTCTCTATATATACTCTCTATAGTCTCTCTGTAGTCTACATTCTCTCTATTGTCTCTATATATACTCTCTATAGTCTCTCTGTAGTCTATATTCTAGCTATAGTATCTCTATAGTCTCTATATATACTCTCTATTGTCTCTCTATAGTCTCTCTATAGTCTCTCTGTAGTTTCTCTGTAGTCTATATTCTCACTATAGTATCTCTATAGTCTCTATATATACTAGGCTGTAGTCTATAGTATCTCTATAGTATCTCTATAGTCTATATATACTCTCTATAGTCTCTCTGTAGTCTATATTCTCTCTATAGTATCTCTATAGTCTCTATATATACTCTCTATAGTCTCTCTGTAGTCTACATTCTCTCTATTGTCTCTATATATACTCTCTATAGTCTCTCTGTAGTCTATATTCTCGCTATAGTATCTCTATAGTCTCTATATATACTCTCTATTGTCTCTCTATAGTCTCTCTATAGTCTCTCTGTAGTTTCTCTGTAGTCTATATTCTCACTATAGTATCTCTATAGTCTCTATATATACTAGGCTGTAGTCTATAGTATCTCTATAGTATCTCTATAGTCTATATATACTCTCTATAGTCTCTCTGTAGTCTATATTCTCACTATAGTATCTCTATAGTATCTCTATAGTCTCTATATATACTCTCTATAGTCTCTCTGTAGTCTCTCTGTAGTCTATTTTCTCTATAGTCAGTCTATAGTCTCTTTGTAGTCAATAGTCTCTCTATCATCTCTATAGTATATCTAGTCTCTATAGACACTCTGTAGTCTATAGTCTATTTATCCTCTCTATTGTCTATAGTTTCCTAATAGTTTCGATAGTCTCTCTATATTCCAAAGTCTCTCTATAGTCTCTCTATATTGTATATATTCTCTACATAGTCTATAGTCTCTCTGTAGTCTATAGTCTCTCTATATTGTATATATTCTCTACGTAGTCTATAGTCTCTCTATATTCTATAGTCTCACTATTTACTCTCCATAGTCTCTCTATATACTCTCTACAGTCCACCTATCACCTATAGTCTCTCTGTAGTCTATAGTCTCTCTATAGTCTCTCTATATTCTCTGTAGTCTATAGTCTCTCTATAGTCTCTCTATATTCTCTGTAGTCTATAGTCTCTCTATATGTATATATTCTCTATGTAGTCTATAGTCTCTCTATATTCTCTGTAGTCTATAGTCTCTCTATATTGTATATATTCTCTATGTAATCTATAGTCTCTCTGTAGTCTATAGTCTCTCTATATTCTCTGTAGTCTATAGTCTCTCTATATTGTATATATTCTCTATGTAGTCTATAGTCTCTCTGTAGTCTATAGTCTCTCTATATTCTCTGAAGTCTATAGTCTCTCTATATTGTATATATTCTCTATGTTGTCTATAGTCTCTCTGTAGTCTATATTCTCTCTATAGTCTCTCTATATTCTCTGTAGTCTATAGTCTCTCTATATTGTATATATTCTCTATGTAGTCTATAGTCTCTCTGTAGTCTATAGTCTCTCTAAAGTCTATAATATCTCTTGACTCTCTGCAGTCACTGCATAGTCTCCCTGTAGTCTGTAGTCTCTCTATAGTTTCTATATAGTCTATGGTCTGTCTATAGTTTTCTATATCCTCTCTATATCATCTATATAGTCTCTTTATAGTCTATAAGCAAAGTATTCATTTAATTATTCAAATAGTATAATCAGAAGTATGTGCAACTATCAATCAACATGTTATAACAGTCATATTACATGTTTCAATATTTCCACAGGCCTACTACTCATTCACCAATCATATATAACCTCAATAATCAGTCAATTACAGGCCTACTACTCATTCACCATTCATATATAACCTCAATAATCAGTCAATTACAGGCCTACTACCATTCACCATTCATATATAACCTCAATAATCAGTCAATTACAGCCCTACTACCATTCACCATTCATATATAACCTCAATAATCAGTCAATTACAGGCCTACTACCATTCACCATTCATATATAACCTCAATAATCAGTCAATTACAGCCCTACTACCATTCACCATTCATATGTAACCTCAATAATCAGTCAATTACAGGCCCTACTACCATTCATATATAACCTCAATAATCAGTCAATTACAGGCCCTACTACCATTCATATATAACCTCAATAATCAGTCAATTACAGCCCTACTACCATTCATATATAACCTCAATAATCAGTCAATTACAACCCTACTACCATTCATATATAACCTCAATAATCAGTCAATTACAGCCCTACTACCATTCATATATAACCTCAATAATCAGTCAATTACAGGCCCTACTACCATTCATATATAACCTCAATAATCAGTCAATTACAGGCCCTACTACCATTCACCATTCATATATAACCTCAATAATCAGTCAATTACAACCCTACTACCATTCATTTATAACCTCAATAATCAGTCAATTACAGGCCTAAGCCGATCATGTAAAGTACTGTTTCACTTTCCCTTTTTAAACATCATATTTCAAGACACTTCAAAATAACAACACTCAAGTAAGTGCATCTAGCATTCAAAATATTATGACAACAGTCACATAATTCAATTGTTTCACACAAATCACAGCCCTACTACCAATCATTACCTCAATAAATCAGTCAATTACAGGCCTAAGCCAATCATGTACAGTTTCACTTTCCCTTTTTAAACAGCATACAACACAGATCATATCCTTTTGTAAACAATATAACCTACAACACATTTCAAACTGGCAATACTCACTCCCTCTGATGGCTGTGGATGAGATCCCCCTCTTCCCACACACACACGTTCAATGTGACGGCTGTGATCTCACACTATCATCAGCAAGTGCTCTGTGGTCTGGCTCATAGTTTGACACAGCAAATCTGACACTGTCTGTCAGATGTCTAATTAGTTTGACAAGATCTGTTCTTTGACTTGATTCTTTTCTTCTGTGAAAAGGCCCTCTCACAGAGATATGTTGATCCAAAGTAGGCCTTCACCTTAAGTGCGCAGGATGAAAGGAGGGGGAAACTTTTCAGTGTTTACAAGACCCCAAAAGTCACCCACCTTGGCTTTAAAGGCATTGACAGAGCTGATCATGTGTGCCACATCTTTGTCTTTTCCCTGAAGCTCGTAGTTGTGCTGGTTCAGTTTTGCTGTTATGTCCGTGAGGAAACCTCAGTCTAGCAGCCATGCATCATCAGACAGTTCCTCACGCTCCTCATTTCGTGACTCCAGAAATGATTTGATCTCGGGGCAGCAAGTCAACAAATCGCTGCAGTACTTTCCCGCGACTCAACCACCTTACGCAAGCGTGGAGAACCAAGTCACCGTATGCGGCATCAAGCTCATCTAATAAAGATTTAAACCAGCGGTGCTGAAGTCCTTTTGGGCGAATCGAATTAACAATCATAACAACAAGTGTCATGACATGAGAAGTGTCATGGCATGACATGTGACATGTGCTAGTGTCATGACATGAGACAAGTCCACTACTTTACTAGCTAGTGTCATGACATGAGACAAGTCCACTACTTTACTAGCTAGTGTCATGACATGAGACAAGTCCACTACTTTACTAGCCAGTGTCATGACATGAGACAAGTCCACTACTTTACTAGCTAGTGTCATGACATGAGACAAGTCCACTACTTTACTAGCTAGTGTCATGACATGAGACAAGTCCACTACTTTACTAGCTAGTGTCATGACATGAGACAAGTCCACTACTTTACTAGCTAGTGTCATGACATGACACAAGTCCACTACTTTACTAGCCAGTGTCATGACATGAGATAAGCCCACTACTTTACTAGCCAGTGTCATGACATGAGACAAGTCTACTAGCCAGTGTCATGACATGAGACAAGCCCACTACTTTACTAGCCAGTGTCATGACATGAGACAAGTCCGCTACTTTACTAGCTAGTGTCATGACATGAGACAAGTCCACTACTTTACTAGCCAGTGTCAAGACATGAGACAAGCCCACTACTTTACTAGCTAGTGTCATGACATGAGACAAGTCCACTACTTTACTAGCCAGTGTCATGACATGAAACAAGTCCACTACTTTATTAGCTAGTGTCATGACATGAGACAAGTCCGCTACTTTACTAGCTAGTGTCATGACATGAGACAAGTCCACTACTTTACTAGCCAGTGTCATGACATGAGACAAGTCCACTACTTTACTAGCCAGTGTCATGACATGAGACAAGTCCACTACTTTACTAGCTAGTGTCATGACATGAGACAAGTCCACTACTTTACTAGCTAGTGTCATGACATGAGACAAGTCCGCTACTTTACTAGCTAGTGTCATGACATGAGACAAGTCCACTACTTTACTAGCTAGTGTCATGACATGAGACAAGTCCGCTACTTTACTAGCTAGTGTCATGACATGAGACAAGTCCACTACTTTACTAGCTAGTGTCATGACATGAGACAAGTCCACTACTTTACTAGCTAGTGTTTGCTGATGGATCACACAGTGTTGGTTCAAAGACTCTGGGGAAATCGGGATCACGACGGCACAGTGCAACGAAGCCCAAATGCAACCCATGCATTGCCCGGTGCCCCGTCTGTAGTGATCGCTACCAGCTTATGAATGGGAATGCTGTTATGTAAACGTCCTTTAATGCTGTTATCATTCATCGTTGTAAATGTCCTTTTAATGGTAAAAGGGTGAGAAAAGCCTCCTTTTAGTAGTCAAATCTTTAAAAGCCATGCGAACAAACACCACCAGCTGTGCAGTGTCTGTCATATCCTGGGATTTGTCAAATTGCAGCGAAAACCACTTGTTGATTCACGTCCTCCGATAATGACTCTTGTCACAGCGGCTGGGCCAAGTGGCACACTTCCGATTAAGGATTTTTAATGTCCTCTTTGGTTTTTTGAATTCTTTGAAAAACTGCCTCAGTGGCAACGTCCATTGCCTCCTTGTATAGCTCCCCATCGGTGAACGGTTTCTTACGTTTAGTTATGGCTGACATGGAAGGATGACTCTGTTGCAGCCTTACTTTTAGCTGTGGGTTTGGTAGAAAGCGACTGCTGTGCTTTCAATACAGATTTGAGCTCGTCAACTTTCTTTGAGCGAAGCGTGCTCTTTAGCGGGTAGGGTTCTGTGAAGGAAGCGTGCTCTTTAGCGGGTAGGGTTCTGTGAAGGAAGTGTGTTCTTTAGCGGGTAGGGTTCTGTGAAGGAAGTGTGCTCTTTAGCGGGTAGGGTTCTGTGAAGGAAGCGTGCTCTTTAGCGGGTAGGGTTCTGTGAAGGAAGTGTGCTCTTTAGCGGGTAGGGTTCTGTGAAGGAAGCGTGCTCTTTAGCGGGTAGGGTTCTGTGAAGGAAGCGTGCTCTTTAGCGGGTAGGGTTCTGTGAAGGAAGCGTGCTCTTTAGCGGGTAGGGTTCTGTGAAGGAAGCGTGCTCTTTAGCGGGTAGGGTTCTGTGAAGGAAGCATGCTCTTTAGCGGGTAGGGTTCTGTGAAGGAAGCGTGCTCTTTAGCGGGTAGGGTTCTGTGAAGGAAGCGTGCTCTTTAGCGGGTAGGGTTCTGTGAAGGAAGCGTGTTCTTTAGCGGGTAGGGTTCTGTGAAGGAAGCGTGCTCTTTAGCGGGTAGGGTTCTGTGAAGGAAGCGTGTTCTTTAGCGGGTAGGGTTCTGTGAAGGAAGCGTGCTCTTTAGCGGGTAGGGTTCTGTGAACTAGGGATGGATGGTGTTGTGGTGCCGCTCCACGTTACCCCTTTTTGCGAGCGCTACAGCCTGGTGACAAAATCAGACAAATCATTTTGTCCTTATTAACTACGGTGAACAGAAAATCGTGTTCCCATTCTACATGAAAATGATACGTTTTTTTGCTTTTTCCGTTGTGCCTCCGCCATCGTAGCGTTAGCTTGCGTAGCGTTAGCTTGCGTAGCATTAGCTTGCGTAGCGTTAGCTTGCGTAGCGTTAGCTTGCGTAGCGTTAGCTTGCGTAGCGTTGGCTTGCGTAGCGTTAGCTTGCGTAGCGTTAGCTTGCGTAGCGTTAGCGTGATAGCTTGTGAGCATTACAATAAGTGCCTGAGCTAGTCAAGGCGGGAGTCGGACGTCATTTGTCAGACGTTAAACCTAGAAACTGTATCTGATTGACCAGATATACCCCTCCCCCGCCCCTCAACCCCCATCACTACACACATGGAGCATTTTACAATTAATTCATAAATAATAATAAATAAATAAAATAATTTAGACATTGATCGTTTTTTTCTCTGATTTTCTAGGGTCTCTATAGTCTCTCTGTAGTCTATAATTTCTCTATATCCTCTCTATAATCTAAAGTCTCTCTATAGTCTATATTATCTCTATAGTCTATAATCTCTCTGTAGTCTAAAGTCTCTCTATAGTCTTTCTACTCTCTATAGTCTCTCTGCAGTCTATAGTCTCTCTGTCCTCTCTATTGAGGACACTATAGAGAGACTATAGTCTGTCTGTAGTCTATATTCTTTATATTGTCTCTCTATATTCTCTATATTGTCTCTTTGTAGTCTCTCTATCCTCTCTATATTCTCCCTATAGTCTTTATGTATTCTATAGTCTCTATATATCCTCTCTATTGTCTCTCTGTAGTCTATATTCTCTATCTAGGGTCTCTATTGTCTCTCTGTAGTGTATATTCTCTATCTAGGGTCTCTATTGTCTCTCCGTAGTCTATATTCTCTATCTAGGGTCTCTATTGTCTCTCCGTAGTCTATATTCTCTATCTAGGGTCTCTATTGTCTCTCCGTAGTCTATATTCTCTATCTAGGGTCTCTATTGTCTCTCTGTAGTCTATATTCTCTATCTAGGGTCTCTATTGTCTCTCCGTAGTCTATATTCTCTATCTAGGGTCTCTATTTTCTCTCCGTAGTCTATATTCTCTATCTAGGGTCTCTATTGTCTCTCTGTAGTCTATATTCTCTATCTAGGGTCTCTATTGTCTCTCCGTAGTCTATATTCTCTATCTAGGGTCTCTATTGTCTCGTTATAGTCTCTCTCTATCCTCTCTATAGTCTATAGAATCTCAATAGAGAGACTATAGACAATAGAGAGACTAGAGTCTATAGTTTCTATAAGTCCTCTCTATAGACTATAGTCTCTCTATAGACTCCAGTGGTGTAAAGTACTCAAGTAAAAATACTTTAAAGTACTACTTAAGTATTTTTGGGGGGTTATCTGTACTTTTAGTTAAGTATGATAATTGGGTACTTTGTCCAACACTGATAGTCTCTATATAGTCTATAGTCTTTCTATATCTTCTTTATAGTCTCTCTATATTCTATAGTCTCTATATTCTATAGTCTCTCTATAGTCTCTCTCTATTCTATAGTCTCTCCATAGTCTCTCTCTATTCTTATAGTCTCTCTATAGTATCTTTATTGTCTATAGTCTCTTTATAGTCTCTTTATAGTCTCTCTATATGCATAGTCTATATTCTCGCTTGTATCTCTATAGTCTATCTATAGTATCTCTAGAGTCTATAGTCCCTCTGTAGTATGTCTATAGTCTCTCTGTAGTCTATAGTCGCTCTATAGTATGTCTATAGTCGCTCTATAGTATGTCTATAGTCTCTCTGTAGTATGTCTATAGTCTCTCTGTAGTCTATAGTTGATCTATAGTATCTTTATCGTCTCGCTATAGTGTATTTATAGTCTCTCTATAGTATCTTTATAGTCTCTCTATAGTGTATTTATAGTCTCTCTATAGTATCTTTATAGTCTCTCTATAGTGTATTTATAGTCTCTCTATAGTATCGTTATAGTCTCTCTATAGTATCGTTATAGTCTCTCTATAGTATCTTTACAGTCTCTCTATAGTATCGTTATAGTATGTAGTCTCTATATAGTCTCGCTATAGTCTCTCAATGGTCTCTATATAGTCTATAGTATCTCTATAGTCTATAGTCTCTCTGTATTCTCTCTGTAGTATCTCTATATTTTCTGTCCATACAGCCAGCTCAACCCCCAGACTCTGAGTCATCAGGCTCTTACTAAAAGAGAACACGGGAAGCATAGTGCCTGCCTGCCTACGCATTGTCCTTCCCACCTTCTCGTCTACCTTTCAAATGCACCAACACACACACACACACACATCTTTCCTGCCCAGCTGGTTATGTGTTGGTCTAACTACTAGGGCCGGGACGATAATATCCTAAAAGATGAATCTCTGATATCCCTTTCTTCGGTAGTTATGCTTACCATTGTGCGTGCGTGTGCCTGTCAATCACATGTCAATCCCCAGTATCTAGATTAAGGATGCTTCTTCGTTTTCTGAGATTCTCAGAGTTCAGATTTGGAAGAGGGAAAATAGAGGGAGAGGTAGAAGCCAGTGTTAACCTCCTAAGTGTATCCTTTGTAGTTTCTACTTAGTTTGCCGCTGCTGGGAAATAACTGTTTCTTTCAGTCTGTCTGGTAATTAGGAGTAAGGCAGAACATTATTCTGTTTGAGTGATCCAGGGTTGTGGAACCCTACATATGTTAATTCACCCACTGACTCTGAGTAACTTCCTCTCTCCTCAGCACTCCAATCAGGAGATTTAATTCCGGAACACATGAAACAGGTTAGGGAGGATAATGTTTTATAAGGCTAGGGAGGATAAGGTTAGAGAGGATGATGTTTAAGGTTAGGGAGGATAATGTTTGAAAATGTCAAAGATGATCATGTTTGATAAGGTTAAGGAGGATCATGTTTGATAAGGTTAAGGGAGGATAATGTTCAAGGGTATGGGGATAATGTTTAATGTCAGGGAGGATAATGTTTGAAAAGGTCAAAGAGGATAATGTTCGATAAGGTTAAGGACAATCATGTTTGATAAGGTTAAGGAGGATAATGTTTGATCAGGTTTAGGGAGGATAATGTTCAAGGGTATGGGGATAATGTTTGATAAGGTTAGGGAAGATAATGTTTAATAAGGTTAAATAAGGATAATTATTTATAAGGTTAGGGATGATCATGTTTGATAAGGTCCGGGAAGATAATGTTTAAGGTAAGGGAGGATAATGTTTCAGTTCAGGGATGAAAATGTTTGATAAGGTTAGGGAAGATAATGTTTGATAAAGTTAAAGAGGATCATGTTTGATAAGGTCAATGATGATAATGTTTAAGGTTACTGGGGATAATGTTAAAGGTTAGGGAGGACAATTTTGATAATGTCAGGGATGATAATGTGTGATAAGGTCATGTATGATCATGTTTGATAAGGTTAAAGAGGATCATGTTTGATAAGGGTAAAGAGGATAATGTTTGATAAGGTTAGGGAGGATAACGTTTGATAAGGTTAGTCAGATTTAGTAGGCCTAAATCATCTCTATTTCATCTCGGTTTCACTACGCAGAGAGACAGAGAGACAGGCAGACGAGAGACAGGCAGATGAGGGAGGCGGGCAGACGAGAGAGAGAGGTGGGCAGACGAGAGAGAGAGGCGGGCAGACCAGAGAGAGAGAGGCGGGCAGACGAGAGAGAGAGGCGGGCAGACGAGAGAGAGAGGCGGGCAGACGAGAGAGAGAGGCGGGCAGACGAGAGAGAGAGGCGGGCAGACGAGAGAGAGAGGCGGGCAGACGAGAGAGAGAGGCGGGCAGACGAGAGAGAGAGGCGGGCAGACGAGAGAGAGAGGCGGGCAGACGAGAGAGAGAGGCGGGCAGACGAGAGAGAGAGAGGCGGGCTGACGAGAGAGAGAGGCGGGCAGACGAGCGAGAGAGGCGGGCAGACGAGAGGCGGGCTGACGAGAGAGAGGGCCGGGCAGACGAGAGAAAGAGGTGGGCAGACGGGAGAGAGGGGCGGGCAGACGAGAGAGAGAGGCGGGCAGACGAGAGAGAGAGGCGGGCAGACGGGAGAGAGAGGCGGGCAGACGAGAGAGGTGGGCAGACGAGAGAGAGAGGCGGGCAGACGGGAGAGAGGGGCGGGCAGACGGGAGAGAGAGGCGGGCAGACCAGAGAGAGAGAGGCGGGCAGACCAGAGAGAGAGAGGCGGGCAGACGAGAGAAAGAGGCGGGCAGACGAGAGAGAGAGGCGGGCAGACGAGAGAGAGAGGCGGGCAGACGAGAGAGAGAGGCGGGCAGACGAGAGAGAGAGGCGGGCAGACGAGAGAGAGGGGCGGGCAGACGAGAGAGAGAGGCGGGCAGACGAGAGAGAGAGGCGGGCAGACGAGAGAGAGGGGCGGGCAGACGAGAGAGAGGGGCGGGCAGACGAGAGAGAGAGAGGCGGGCAGACGAGAGAGAGAGGGGCGGGCAGACGAGAGAGAGAGGGGCGGGCAGGCGAGAGAGAGAGGGGCGGGCAGACGAGAGAGAGAGGCGGGCAGAGGAGAAAGAGAGGCGGGCAGACGAGAGAGAGAGGCGGGGGGATGGAGACATGAGCATGATACTTAGCTGTAGCCAAGTGCTTTCTGAGAGAGAAAGAGAGAGCTCATGAACGAAGTCAACAGTTTTAATAACATTTAATATGAAATAGCATTTCAGAGGTGCTAGCTCAGTTGCTATGACAACGACAAACTCAAACAGTGTTTAATAATTGGGGGTTTCTGCACCTCTGTTTTAACAGCAACCACGCATTCTATAACACGCACGGTGTGTGATGAGTGGTTGTGTGCATGTAGCTGTGTGTGTGAGGGTAGAATGTGGTGTATTTATGTGTGTGTGTGTGTGTGTGTGTGTGTGTGTGTGTGTGTGTGTGTGTGTGTGTGTGTGTCTGACACTGAGATGGTCTAGTGTTAAGGGCTGTCCAGATGTCACCTCCATGCAGCAGCGCTCGTTAACCCTTAAGTCGTGAGGTCAGACTCCAGTCACACACAAGTTTACTGCTCCCACTTAAAAATCACAAAGTGCTTATACAGAAACCCAGGCTAAAACCTCAAACAGCAAGCAATGTAGATGTGGAAGCAAAGTGGCTAGGAAAAAACTCCCTAGTAAGGCCAGAACCTAGGAAGACACCTAGAGAGGAACCAGGCTCTGAGGGGTGGCCAGTCCTCTTCTGCCTGTGCTGGGTGGAGAGGAACCAGGCTCTGAGGGGTGGCCAGTCCTCTTCTGGCTGTGCCGGGTGGAGATTATAAGAGGACATGGCTATTAAGGCCAGATCGTTCTTCAAGATGTTCAAACATTCAGAGATGACTAGCAAGGTCAAATAATAATCACAGTGGTTGTAGAAGGTGCAACAGGTCAGCACCTCAGGAGTAAATGTCAGTTGGCTTTTCATAACCGAGCATTCAGAGGTCGAGACAGCGAGTGCGGTAGAGAGAGAGAGAGAAAGAGAGAGAGAGAGAGAGAGAGAGAGAGAGGGAGAAAGAGGGTCGAAAACAGCAAGTCCGGGACAAGATAACACATCCGGTGAACAGGTCAGGGTTCCACAGCCACAGGCAGAACAGCAGAAACTGGATCAGCAGCACGATCAGGTGGACTGGGGACAGGGACTGGTCCTAGAATAAGTTCACACACGACATCAGATAAGATAGGAGAATTTCACCAGATAGGACAGACCCTAGCTCCCCGGCACATAGACACTTGCGTCCCACTGTGTCAACCAGTCAGAGAACAGAGAACTGTCCCGACACCATAACACTTCTGACGGTACAGCCCATGGCTGTGTGTGAGGACTGGTTTACTACAAGCCTGGTAGAAGAGGCTACAGCCAATATGTCTGCTGATAGACATGTCACTGAGAAGGCATCCACTGCTTTTTAAAAATATTTTATATTTTTATTTTTATCCCCAATTTCGTGGTATCCAATTGGTAGTTACAGTCTTGTCTCATCGCTGCAACTTCCGTACGGACTCGGGAGAGGCGAAGGTCGTGAGCCGTGTGTCCTCCGAAACACAACCCAAACAAGCCGCGCTGCTTCTTGACACAATGCCCACGTAAACCCAGAAGCCAGCTGCACCAATGTGTCGGAGGAAACACCGTACACCTGGTGACCGTGTCAGCATGCACTGCCCCCGGCCCGCCACAGGAGTCGCTAGAGCGCGATGGGAAAAGGACATCCCTGCCGGCCAACCCCTCCCCTAACCCGGACAACGCTGGGCCAATTGTGCGCCGCCCCATGGGTCTCCCGGTCCCGGGCGGCTGCAACAGAGCCTGGACTTGAATCCAAAATCTCTAGTGACACAGCTAACACTGCAACTCAGTGCCTTAGACCACTGTGCCACACGGGAGGCCGGTCTACACTGCTTCTGTTAGGGGAGAAACATGGAACCTACTTCTGCCGATAGATCTGTAACAAGATAGAGATGTAACAAGATAGATATGTAACAAGATAGATATGTAACAAGATAGATATGTAACAAGATAGATATGTAACATGATATGTAACAATATAGAAATGTAACAAGATAGATATGTAACATGATATGTACCAAGATAGATATTTAACATGATAGATATGTAACATGATATGTAACATGACAGATATTTAACATGATAGATATGTCACATGATATGTAACAAGATAGATATGTAACATGATAGATATGTAACAAGGTAGATATGTAACATGATAGATATGTAACAAGACAGATATGTAATAAGATAGATATGTAACATGATATTTAACATGATATGTAACAAGATAGATATGTAACATGATATTTAACATGATATGTAACAAGATAGATATGTAACAAGGTAGATATGGAACAAGATAGATATGTAACATGATAGATATTTAACAAGATTGATACGTAACATGATAGATATGTAACAAGATAGATATGTAACAAGATAGATATGTAACAAGATAGATAAGTAACATGATAGATATGTATTTTGTAACAGGAATGGAGAAATGTGTTGCTCTCACACTGTGTCTGTTTGGTAAGTAGCCTGGTACACACACACACACACACACACACACACACACACACACACACACACACACACACACACATACATACACACAAGTACACACACACACACACACACACACACACACACACACACAGAGCCACACAGACATCCACACACAGTCAGTCTCAGCTGTGCTTTACTGCAGGGTGAATTCACCAACACCTCTCCTGAGTAGTAGTCTGGAAGAAACACATGCACATTGAGCCTGCTACTGATAAGACAGGGTTGGGTGCCACGGCTGCAGACTGATACCATTGTTACTGTTGACAGGAAGCTGAATTTGGGCGTGTGTGTGTACTGCCTGTTCTTCTCTCTCTCTCTCTCTCTCTCTCTCTCTCTAAGTGTGTGTGTGTACTGCCTGTTCTTCTCTCTCTCTCTCTCTCTCTCTCTCTCTCTAAGTGTGTGTGTGCTGCCTGTTCTTCAAATCAAATAGTTTTTGTCACATATGCCGAATACAACAGGTGTAGTAGACCTTACCGTGGAATGCTTACTTACAAGCCCTTAACCAACAATGAAGCTCAAGAAATTGAGTTAAGAAAATATTTACTAAATTAACTAAAGTAAAAAAAATGTAATCAAAAAGTAACATAATAAAATTACATAACAATAACGAGGCTATATTCTCTGTCTCTGTGTGTGTGTGTACACTGCCTGTTAGTGTGTGTGTGCGTGATTGTCACTAAGTTTGTTTTGTTGAAATTATGCAAGTTCTAACTAAGCTATGTCAAGTGTATAGTCAACTATTTCTGTCTCCATTTTGATTTCTTCTTCTCCGAGTTCCTCCTCACACTCCCGTACTGAGAAGTCTCTTGTGTGAATGAGAATGCTTCTCCGTGGGGACAGCAGAGAGAGAGGAGGGTTACATGCACTCTGCTACTGGGCCAATAGAATGGACAGTGGGGAAACTGTACTGCCTGGCACCATTTGTATGGAGGTTAACAAAGACTCCTGTTTAAGCCTCTCCACATCTCTGCTCTATACGACGGAGCTCAACAAAAAAATCTGCGTAGGTTAGGGACAAAGAACACGAAGAGGCTATAATTAGAGTGGTTTTTATTTCACTTTGACTCAATCTTTCATTACAGTTTTATACATTTCCATCTGACTTAGTCACAACTTTCCAGAGGAAGCAGAGAACCCTGGGACACTTTTCAGAGGAAGCAGAGAACCCTGGGACACTTTTCAGAGGAAGCAGAGAACCCTGGGACACTTTCCAGAGGAAGCAGAGAACCCTGGGACACTTTCCAGAGGAAGCAGAGAACCCTGGGACACTTTTCAGAGGAAGCAGAGAACCCTGGGACAAATGCCATGATGGTTTTCAGAGAGAGCGAGGGAGAGAGAGACACAGGAACAATAACAACAGTATTTACACTATACACAAATATAAATGCAACAATGTTAAAGTTACAGTTCATAAAATCTGTTAATTGAAATAAATTCATTAGGTCCTAATCTATGGATTTCACATGACTGAGAATACAGATATGCATCTATTGATCACAGATCCCTTTAAAAAAAAAAAGGTTAGGGTTAACGAGAGAGTCACAGTCAGTCGTGACTCATCAGCCTAAAGCTCTGTGTACGAGCTGAAAAATATATTTGTGTTTTAGAGAACCTGCAGGTTTCATACACACACACACACACACACACTTTCTCGCTCTCACACAAAACAATCTGAAATGGCTGACAGCATAATACAAATGCTAGAAAAAACTCTGCCCAATCAGAATCCCCAAAGAAGCATGCCTGTATGTATGACCCCTCCACTCTCACGGACTTTAGTGTAGGATGTTGATTAACAGAGAATGTAAAATATTACAATAATAATGATGGTGATGATGATGATGGCGTACACTCGGATTGCAGCAGTTAGGTCTATCTGTTTACCCAATGCTATGATATCTGGATGACATCATCGTGTCCTGCTCAAGGCACTGGTCAGTCACAACGAAACCAATTACCTCACAAAGGATGACATCACTCCTCTCTGCCTTTTTACACTGGCACTCTGTCATTGGTCGGTAATTGTTACAAATTGAGTGACATCAAAAAAAGGTGACATCACTTTCTCTGTGATGATCTTGGGATGATGTCATAGGGGAGGATGTCTGTCCAGTGATTGGGCAGTGGTGGCTGTTGGATCAAGTCTGTTTTTCTTTCTTCCTTGTACATTCTTCTATATTTCTAAAATACCGTAGTTCCTTTAATCAATGTCACTTATCATTCAAGCGGATATAGAAACACTATCAGCAATCAGCGAAATTACTGTTGCTGCATTACAGCCTCAAAACGGAGGTGGGTACTTGCCTACGGAGTAGCAAGAGGAACAGCCCCTCCCTACCTTCAGGTTACACCCCAACCCGAGCACTCTGTTCTTCCAGCTCTGGTCTCTTGGCCCTCCTGCCCCTACAGGAGGGAAGCTCCTGCTCAGCCCAATCCAAGCTCTTCTCTGTTCTGGCACCCCAATAGTGAAACCAGCTTCCTCCTGAAGCTAGGACAGCAGAGTCCCTTCCCATCTTCCCCCTGAAGCTAGGACAGCAGAGTCCCTTCCCATCTTACCCCTGAAGCTAGGACAGCAGAGTCCCTGCCCATCATCCCCTTGAAGCTAGGCAGGCAGAGTCCCTTCCCATCTTCCCCCTGAAGCTAGGACAGCAGAGTCCCTTCCCATCTTCCTCCTGAAGCTAGGACAGCAGAGTCCCTGCCCATCTTCCTCCTGAAGCTAGGACAGCAGAGTCCCTTCCCATCTTCCCCCTGACGCTAGGAGAGCAGAGTCCCTGCCCATCTTCCTCCTGAAGCTAGGACAGCAGAGTCCCTTCCCAACTTCCCCCTGAAGCTAGGACAGCAGAGTCCCTTCCCATCATCCCCCTGAAGCTAGGACAGCAGAGTCCCTGCCCATCATCCCCCTGAAGCTAGGATAGGAGAGTCCCTTCCCATCTTCCCCCTGAAACTAGGACAGCAGAGTCCCTTCCCATCTTACCCCTGAAGCTAGGACAGCACGGTCCCTGCCCATCATCCCCCTGAAGCTAGGGCAGCAGTCCCTTCCCATCATCCCCCTGAAGCTAGGACAGCAGAGTCCCTGCCCATCATCCCCCTGAAGCTAGGATAGGAGAGTCCCTTCCCATCTTCCCCCTGAAACTAGGACAGCAGAGTCCCTTCCCATCTTACCCCTGAAGCTAGGACAGCACGGTCCCTTCCCATCTTCCCCCTGAAGCTAGGAGAGCAGTCCCTTCCCATCTTCCCCCTGAAGCTAGGACAGCAGAGTCCCTGCCCATCATCCCCCTGAAGCTAGGACAGCAGTCCCTTCCCATCATCCCCCTGAAGCTAGGACAGCAGAGTCCCTGTCCATCTTCCCCCTGAAGCTAGGACAGCAGAGTCCCTTCCCATCTCCCCCCTGAAGCTAGGCCAGCAGAGTCCCTGCCCATCATCCCCCTGAAGCTAGGACAGCAGAGTCCCTGCCCATCATTCCCCTGAAACTAGGACAGCAGAGTCCCTGCCCATCTTACCCCTGAAGCTAGGACAGCAGAGTCCCTGCCCATCTTCCCCCTGAAGCTAGGACAGCAGTCCCTTCCCATCTTCCACCTGAAGCTAGGACAGCAGAGTCTCTGCCCATCTTCAAATCAATCAAATCAAGTTGTTTTGTCACATGCGCCGAATACAACAGGTGTAGACCTTACCGTGAAATGCTTACTTACAAGCCCTTAGCCAACAATGCAGTTCAAAAAAGAGTTTTAAAAATATTTACTAAATAAACTAAATAATTTTAAAAAATAAAATCAAAAAGTAACACAAGTAAATTACATAACAATAACGAGGCTATATACAGGGGGTACCGGTACTGAGTCAATGTGCATGAGGACAGTTTAGTCGAGGTCATTTGTAAAGTGACTATGCATAGATAATAAACAGCGAGTAGCAGCTTTGTAAAAACAAACGGTGGGGGTCAATGTAAATAGTCCAGGTGGCCATTTGATTAAATGTTCAGCAGTTTTATGGCTTGGTGGTAGAAGCTGTTACGATGTCTTTCGGTCCTAGACTTGGCGCTCCAGTACCTCTTGCCGTGCGGTAGCAGAGAAAACAGTCTATGTCTTGGGTGACTGGAGTCTTTGACAATTTTTTGGGCCTTCCTCTGACACTGCCTAGTATCTAGGTCGTGGATGGCAGGAAGCTTGGCCCCAGTGATGTACTGGGCCGTACGCACTACCCTCTGTAGCGCCAGGCGGTGATGCAACTGGTTAGGATGCTCTCGATGGTGCAGCTGTGTAGAACTTCCGAAAACATCTAAAACCCTACCTCTTTAGAGATAATTTTAAGTAATCTCACAGCACCCAGTCCTCACCCTGAACCCCCCCCCCCCCCCCCCCCCATTTCATGATTAAATAAAGGTACAAAAAATGGATGTTCTACCTAGCTAAATGTACTTATTATGACTGGTTGTTCTACCTAGCTAAATGTACTTACTATGACTGGTTGTTCTACCTAGCTAAATGTACTTACTATGACTGGTTGTTCTACCTAGCTAAATGTACTTACTATGACTGTGGATGTACTACCTAGCTAAATGTACTTACTATGACTGTGGATGTACTACCTAGCTAAATGTACTTACTATGACTGTGGATGTACTACCTAGCTAAATGTACTTACTATGACTGTGGATGTACTACCTAGCTATTTTAAGATGAATGCAGTAACTGTATCTCGCTCTGAATAAGAGCATTTCCTCAATGACTAAAATATCATTCAAAAATATATATTCAGTCAATGTTATCATGTAGGATGACATCACTCCTTGGAGTGCTTCGTTAACTGCCTGTGTCTCAAGGACATATTGAAGTCAGCACTCATTATTAGGCTAATAATGTCCATGTCTCAGCAGTAATAATGTCCATGTCTCTATCAGTAGTAATGTCCATGTCTCAGCAGTAATAATGTCCATGTCTCTATCAGTAGTAATGTCCTTGTCTCAGCAGTAATAATGTCCATCAGTAATAATGTCCATGTCTCTATCAGTAGTAATGTCCATTTCTCTATCAGTAGTAATGTCCATGTCTCAGCAGTAATAATGTCCATGTCTCTATCAGTAGTAATGTCCATGTCTCAGCAGTAATAATGTCCATGTCTCTATCAGTAGTAATGTCCATGTCTCAGCAGTAGTAATGTCCATGTCTCTATCAGTAGTAATGTCCATGTCTCAGCAGTAATAATGTCCATGTCTCTATCAGTAGTAATGTCCATGTCTCAGCAGTAATAATGTCCATGTCTCTATCAGTAATGATGTCCATGTCTCTATCAGTAGTAATGTCCATGTCTCAGCAGTAATAATGTCCATGTCTCTATCAGTAGTAATGTCCATGTCTCAGCAGTAATAATGTCCATGTCTCTATCAGTAGTAATGTCCATGTCTCAGCAGTAGTAATGTCCATGTCTCTATCAGTAGTAATGTCCATGTCTCAGCAGTAATAATGTCCATGTCTCTATCAGTAGTAATGTCCTTGTCTGCAGGCTGTTTCCAAAAAGAAGAAGAAATAATGTCATTGTTCCAGTGGTGAACAGATCAATGGTCACATGGTGCTGGTTTTGGGTTGTTCAGTCCCTTCGGAAAGTATTCAGACCACTTCACTTTTTCCATATGTTGTTATGTTACAGCCTTATTCTAAAATGTATTACATAGTTTTTTCCCCTCATTAATCTACACAAAATACTCTATAATGATAAAGCAAAAACAGTTTTTTAGGAATGTTTGTTAGTTTATTAGTAAAAAAAAAAAAAAGATTATTTTATAATTTACATAAGAAATCAGACCCTTTACTCAGTACTTTGTTGAAGCACCTTTGGCAGTGATTACAGCATCGAGTCTTCTTGGGTAGGATGCTACAAGCTAGGCAGACCTTTATTTGGGAAGTTTCTGCCATTCTTCTCTGCGGATCCTCTCTAGCTCTGTCAGCTTGGATGGGGAGCGTCGCTGCACAGCTATTTTCAGGTCAGGAGGGTGAAGAGGAGTCAGGAAGATGAAGAGGGGTCAGGAAGGTGAAGAGGGGTCAGGAGGAGTCAGGAAGGTGAAGAGGGGTCAGGAGGAGTCAGGAAGGTGAAGAGGGGTCAGGAGGAGTCAGGAAGGTGAAGAGGGGTCAGGAGGGCGAAGAGGGGTCAGGAAGGTGAAGAGGGGTCAGGAGGGTGAAGAGAGGTCAGGAGGGTGAAGAGGGGTCAGGAAAGAGTAGAAGGAATGGTTAGATAGAAGAGATTAGAGGAGAGAAGAGAGGATGAGAGATGTGAAGATTGTCAGGGAAGTGATGCTTTAGCATAGCTGTCATTCCGCTGAATTCTGGGTTCTGGCCCACTCAGGAAGGCAAGATCTGGTGAAACTGACAGGAGCTGGGAGGCGTGGGAGGAAAGAGGAGAGGGAGAGAAAGAGAGAATAGCTGAAGGTTATCTGTGGCATGACTCAGCAATTAGGCATGGGGGGGGCATTGCTTACCCGATGCATACCTTCTTGACGCTCAGCCCATTTCCTACAGATGTGTGGCCCTTGCCCTGCCTCTTTAACTTGACTAATTCACTTGGGAACAGTCACACACAAACACATCAACAACACGCGCACGCACACAGACACACCTCTGACTCACACAGCTGTTACCGTGACAACCCTTGGCATGAAACCCAGTGTCGTGCGTCAATCACAATCAGCCTCATAACAGAACTCATGCTTGACCTCCAACCCACTCTCTTCTTGTTATCGCTCAGATACTCTCTGTCTCCCGCACCTTGTCCTGTCCTGCCCTCTATGGAATTAGCAGCCTAGGGCAGAGCTTTCTCTCTCTCTCTCTCTATCTTCTCTCCCTCTACCATCCCTGTCTCTCTCTCTCTCTATCTTCTCTCCCTCTACCATCCCTCTCTCTCTCTCTATCTTCTCTCCCTCTACCATCCCTCTCTCTCTCTCTCTCTCTCTCTCTCTCTATCTTCTCTCCCTCTACCATCCCTCTCTCTCTCTCTCTCTCTCTCTCTCTCTCTCTCTCTCTCTATCGTCTCTCCCTCTACCATCCCTCTCTCTCTCTCTCTCTCTCTCTCTCTCTCTTTTAGTCTGACTCACATAGAGGAGTCGTGATGAGGAGTGTTTGGGCTGTATAGGTTATTTGGAGTGTGTATGAGTATATTATTGTGTCTAAGTTCTCGTGTGTGTGTGTGTGTGTGTGTGTGTGTGTGTGTCTGTGTGTGTGTGTGTGTGTGTGTGTATGCTGCATACTCTTTCGGTGGGAGTGTGAAAGCTTCCCTGATTATACAGTATGTTTGTTATGTAGCCAGAGACATGTCTGGGGACTGATGGTTGGACTGCACGGTTCCACATAGGGCAGCAATCAGCCTTAACGACAATACTGACTATTAACCCTGAGCTAATAGGACAGGTTTAATAGGACAGATGTCAATGGACAGTTTTAATAGGACTGGTTTATTAGGATAGGTTTATTAGGACAGGTTTGATAGGGCAGGTCTAATAGGACTGGTTTAATAGGGCTGATCTAATAGGACAGGTCTAATAGGACAGGTTTAATAGGGCAGGTCTAATGGGACAGGTTTATAGGACAGGTTTAATAGGACAGGTTTCATAGGCCAGGTTTAATAGGGCAGGTCTAATAGGACATGTTTAATAGGGCAGGTTTAATAAGACAGGTTTAATAGGACAGGTTTAATAGGACTGGTTTAATGGGACTGGTTTAATAGGGCATGTCTAATAGGACAGGTTTAATAGGACAGGTTATATATGACTGGTTTAATAGGACATGTTAAATAGGACAGGTTTCATAGGACTGGTTTAATTTGGCAGGTCAAATAGGACAGGTTTAATAGGACAGGTTTATTAGGACAGGTATGTTAGGACAGGTCTAATAGGGCATATTTAACAGGACTGATTTAATAGGACAGGATTATTAGGACAGGTCTAATAGGACATAATTAACAGGACTGGTTTAATAGGACAGGTTTATTAGGACAGGTCTAATAGGACATAATTAACAGGACTGGTTTAATAGGACTGGTTTAATAAGACTGTTATGTGGCTATTGAAATTCAATGGGGACTGATAGATGAGTGGGTTGCACACTTATTATTCAGTGGTCCTGTGTACAGTATCACACACACACACACACACACACACACACACACACACACACACACACACACACACACAGACACACACACACACACACACACAGAGAGAGATACAAAGACAGATTGTAGTTGTTAAATCTCTCAGCGTATGTGAGGCCCTTTCCCACAGTCACACTCCACCACAGGCCCAGTTCTATCTCTCTATCAGGAAGGAATTTATGTTATCGCTGCTTCCTGTTGGAATGTTTGAATGACTGTTTCTCTTGGTTTAGAGAGGGGGGGGTCATAAAGTGTTGGTATGTTTCTATTGGTTTAGAGAGGGGGGGGTCATAAAGTGTGGGATGTTTATCTTGGTTTAGAGAGGGGGGGTCATAAAGTGTGGGATGTTTCTCTTGGTTTAGAGAGGGGGGGTCATAAAGTGTTGGGATGTTTATCTTGGTTTAGAGGGGGGGGGGGGGTCATAAAGTGTGGGATGTTTCTCTTGGTTTAGAGGGGGGGGTCATAACGTGTGGGATGTTTCTCTTGGTTTAGAGAGGGGGGGTCATAAAGTGTTGGGATGTTTATCTTGTTTTAGAGGGGGGGGGGGTCAGAAAGTGTGGGATGTTTCTCTTGGTTTAGAGAGGGGGGGTCATAACGTGTTGGATGTTTCTCTTGGTTTAGAGAGGGGGGGTCATAAAGTGTGGGATGTTCCTCTTGGTTTAGAGAGGGGGGGTCATAAAGTGTGGGATGTTCCTCTTGGTTTAGAGAGGGGGGGTCATAACGTGTTGGATGTGAAATGGGACTGAGTGTGAGGATGTATGGAGAACAATATATATTGTTTGCACGAGTGTGTGTGTGTGTGTGAGTGAGTGAGTGTGTTTTACTAATACCTCTGTATTTCCTCCAGATCCAAACTCATCTGAGGCTGTGGCTCTCTACGGAGATAGTGGGAGATAACACACGCACACACACAGACCTCACACACACACACCACACGCACACACCACACACACACACCACATACAAACACACACATGCACACACATACAGATGCACTCTCGTACTCTCCAGTACTCCCACATACTCTTTCAACCAGCACTATAAATACAGACATGAATCGATGCATAAAGGAGGAAGAGAGGACAGTCCATCTCTCTCATCGTATTCACATCCAGGACAGTCCATCTCTGGTTTAACTGTTGGCGGGCCTTGACTTTTGACCTCACAGACAGACAGACAGACAGACAGACGGACAGACAGACAGACAGACAGACAGACAGACAGACAGACAGACAGACAGACAGACAGACAGACAGACAGACAGACAGACAGACAGACAGACAGACAGACAGACAGACAGACAGACAGACAGACAGACAGACAGACAGACAGACAGACAGACAGACAGACAGACAGACAGACCGTAGGCTAAGTGACAGCTCTCCCTCCTCTCTGTGATCAGACAGTAGGCTAAGTGACAGCTCTCCCTCCTCTCTGTGATCAGGCAGTAGGCTAAGTGACTGCTCTCCCTCCTCTCTGTGATCAGACAGTAGGCAAAGTGACAACTCTCCCTCCTCTCTGTGATCAGACAGTAGGCTAAGTGACAGCTCTCTCCTCTCTGTGATCAGGCAGTAGACTAAGTGACAGCTCTCCCTACTCTCTGTGATCAGGCAGTAGGCTAAGTGACAGCTCTCCCTCTTCTCTGGGATCAGACAGTAGGCTAAGTGACAGCTCTCCCTCCAGTCTGTGATCAGACAGTAGGCTAAGTGACAGCTCTCCCTCTTCTCTGTGATCAGACAGTAGGCTAAGTGACAGCTCTCCCTCCTCTCTGTGATCAGGCAGTAGGCTAAGTGACAGCTCTCCCTCCTCTTTGTGATCAGACAGTAGGCTAAGTGACAGCTCTCCCTCCTCTCTGTGATCAGGCAGTAGGCTAAGTGACAGCTCTCCCTCCAATCTGTGATCAGACAGTAGGCTAAGTGACAGCTCTCACTCCAATCTGTGATCAGGCAGTAGGCTAAGTGACAGCTCTCCCTCCTCTCTGTGATCAGGCAGTAGGCTAAGTGACAGCTCTCCCTCTTCTCTGGGATCAGACAGTAGGCTAAGTGACAGCTCTCCCTCCAGTCTGTGATCAGACAGTAGGCTAAGTGACAGCTCTCCCTCCTCTCTGTGATCAGACAGTAGGCTAAGTGACAGCTCTCCCTCCTCTCTGTGATCAGGCAGTAGGCTAAGTGACAGCTCTCCCTCCTCTTTGTGATCAGACAGTAGGCTAAGTGACAGCTCTCCCTCCTCTCTGTGATCAGGCAGTAGGCTAAGTGACAGCTCTCCCTCCTCTCTGTGATCAGGCAGTAGTCTAAGTGACAGCTCTCCCTCCTCTCTGTGATCAGGCAGTAGTCTAAGTGACAGCTCTGAGAGTGATATAAAATGTTCCTCTTCTCACAGGAACAGCACCCATTTTCCCACGCTAATCATCAATCAATGATCAATCCATCACAAAAAAATTATGTGTAACAGCAGCCCAGGCCTAAATGAAAACATAACAGATTATGCAGAGGTGTTGGCCGTCAAGATTAACATCCTTGAGAGGAACCAAACTAAGCAACCTGGTGTAGACGTAACATGGCAAATGAAAATCCACCCTTGATCATCCACCCTCCTTTCGTTTTTGCCTTAAGTAACCTTCTGTCTTCAGTAACCTTCTGTCTTAAGTAACCTTCTGTCTTAAGTAACCTTCTGTCTTAAGTAACCTTCTGTCTTAAGTAACCTGTCTTAAGTAACCTTCTGTCTTCAGTAACCTTCTGTCTTAAGTAACCTTCTGTCTTAAGTAACCTTCTGTCTTAAGTAACCTTCTGTCTTAAGTAACCTGTCTTAAGTAACCTTCTGTCTTCAGTAACCTTCTGTCTTAAGTAACCTTCTGTCTTAAGTAACCTTCTGTCTTAAGTAACCTGTCTTCAGTAACCTTCTGTCTTAAGTAACCTTCTGTCTTAAGTAACCTTCTGTCTTAAGTAACCTTCTGTCTTCAGTAACCTTCTGTCTTAAGTAACCTGTCTTAAGTAACCTTCTGTCTTCAGTAACCTTCTGTCTTAAGTAACCTTCTGTCTTAAGTAACCTTCTGTCTTAAGTAACCTTCTGTCTTCAGTAACCTTCTGTCTTAAGTAACCTGTCTTAAGTAACCTTCTGTCTTCAGTAACCTTCTGTCTTAAGTAACCTGTCTTAAGTAATCTTCTGTCTTCAGTAACCTTCTGTCTTAAGTAACCTTCTGTCTTCAGTAACCTTCTGTCTTAAGTAACCTTCTGTCTTAAGTAACCTTCTGTCTTAAGTAACCTGTCTTAAGTAATCTTCTGTCTTCAGTAACCTTCTGTCTTAAGTAACCTTCTGTCTTCAGTAACCTTCTGTCTTAAGTAACCTTCTGTCTTAAGTAACCTTCTGTCTTAAGTAACCTTCTGTCTTAAGTAATCTTCTGTCTTCAGTAACCTTCTGTCTTAAGTAACCTTCTGTCTTCAGTAACCTTCTGTCTTAAGTAACCTTCTGTCTTAAGTAACCTTCTGTCTTAAGTAACCTTCTGTCTTAAGTAACCTGTCTTAAGTAATCTTCTGTCTTCAGTAACCTTCTGTCTTCAGTAACCTTCTGTCTTAAGTAACCTTCTGTCTTAAGTAACCTTCTGTCTTAAGTAACCTTCTGTCTTAAGTAACCTGTCTTAAGTAACCTTCTGTCTTCAGTAACCTTCTGTCTTAAGTAACCTGTCTTAAGTAATCTTCTGTCTTCAGTAACCTTCTGTCTTAAGTAACCTTCTGTCTTCAGTAACCTTCTGTCTTAAGTAACCTTCTGTCTTAAGTAACCTTCTGTCTTAAGTAACCTGTCTTAAGTAATCTTCTGTCTTCAGTAACCTTCTGTCTTAAGTAACCTTCTGTCTTCAGTAACCTTCTGTCTTAAGTAACCTTCTGTCTTAAGTAACCTTCTGTCTTAAGTAACCTTCTGTCTTAAGTAATCTTCTGTCTTCAGTAACCTTCTGTCTTAAGTAACCTTCTGTCTTCAGTAACCTTCTGTCTTAAGTAACCTTCTGTCTTAAGTAACCTTCTGTCTTAAGTAACCTTCTGTCTTAAGTAACCTTCTGTCTTAAGTAATCTTCTGTCTTCAGTAACCTTCTGTCTTCAGTAACCTTCTGTCTTCAGTAACCTTCTATCTTCAGTAACCTACCAAACCTAACATATCACATTCATTTGAGTGTCCCGGATTTACATTTACTATGTTACATCTAGTCTATAGTGTTCCTTTTCTGTTCCAGGTAGAACCCTTTTTGGTTTCAAGTGGAACCCTTTTGGGTTCCATGTAGAACCCTCAGTGGAAAGGGTTTTACATGGAACCCAAAAGGGTTTTTACATGGAACCCAAACGGGTTTTACATGTAACCAAAAGGGTTCTACTTGGATTCCCTTTTAGGTTTTAGGTTCTGTGTATGAGACCAGGCTGTACTAAGGGAACATTGAGGGTTCTCACGGTAGAACACTCCAGCTCTCTCACATTAGGTCCAGTCTTTATACAGTATATCCCTGTTAAAATGTCAGCCAGTTTACTGTCCCATGACCGACAGGTAGAACCAGACCTTTCTTTGTTGTCACATTTCCTCCTCTCGTATTTATGTTCCAGTCGATGTAAAGAGAGAGAAGAAAGCGGTGGTGCAGTTGAAAAAGTTGTGAAGCAATTGAGGTGATGATATAGTCTTTGAAACGTCTAAAGACTAAAACAAACACTAAACGTCTCATTTCCTCTTGAAAGACAATAAATCATTTCTTAAATTAATTAGATAGTACATTCATTAATTCATGAATTCCCAGTGTTCTGATCTAGCATCAGGAGATCACAAGTCATAAGTCCTGCTGTCTGTAGAAGGCTGAGTGGATCCCAGGGGAGTGGGGCTGGGAGGGAGAAGTTGGCCCTTAGGTACAGATCTAGGATCTGCTTAACCTCTCTCACCAATAAACACAAGCCATGTGTGAGCCATGCTGGGAAGGGAAACAGAGACTCTTGATACAGATACAGTAGGTATTGAATGTATTGAATGTGTTTGAACTTGATTTAAAACAAAAACAAAAGCAAAATCCTAAATGTATAAAAAGAAATGCAGCCAGACTACCATAAACTTTGATTGATTTAGTATTTTGCTGCCTAGAGTAATTTAGTTACATATTGTTGAATGGTGTTTTGCTGCCTGGAGTAATTTAGTTACATATTGTTGAATGGTGTTTTGCTGCATAGAGTAATTTAGTTACATATTGTTGAATGGTATTTTGTGGAGTCGTGTTTCAGTGCATTGTCTAGTTATTCAGATGTCTGCTGTGACTGAAGCTGTTTTAAGGTAGAAGTGAAATGGAATGTGAGGCATGAAACAGAAGTGCACTGTCGCTGATATTGGCATAGCACCTCTTCTCTTTTTTCTCCCTCCCTCCCTCCCTCCCTCCCTCCCTCCCTCCCTCCCTCCCTCCCTCCCTCCCTCCCTCTCTGTCTCCCCCCTCTCTCACTCCTGCTCCCTCCCCTTTCTGTCCCACTCCCTCCCTCCCTCCCTCCATCTTTCTCTCCCCCTCTCTCTCTCTGTCTCCCCCCTCTCTCTCTCCCGCTCCCTCCCCCTCCCCTTTCTGTCCCACTCTCTCTCTCCCTCCCTCCCCCTCTCTCTCTCCCTCTCTCTGTTTCTCTCTCTCTCTTTCTCTTTCTCTCTCTCTTTCTGCCTCCCTCCCTCTCTCTCTTTCTGCCTCCCCCTCTCTCCCCCTCTCTCTTTCCCTCCCTCCCTCTCTCTCTTTCTGCCTCCCTCCCTCCCTCCCTCCCTCCCTACCGAGCAAATCTAATCGTCTTCTCTTCAAAGAGGAACTGAAAAGGCTGAAAGCAAAACACGTTATTGTGCAACACACACACACATGCACCTGCGCACACACAAAAACAATTAAACATGCTATTATAAATCTAACTAATGAGTAACTGTCTGACCCAATGTTCCGTTGTCAGAGACACCTTAGGTGTTCTGGGATCATGTTGGTGTGCAAAAATGTATTACCTCTCAGAAATTACATTTGTGACACAGCACTTTCTATGTGTGTGTGTGTGTGTGTGTGTGTGTGTGTGTGTGTGTGTGTGTGTGTGTGTGTGTGTGTGTGTGTGTGTGTGCGTCTCTGTGTGTGTGTGCGTCTCTGTGTGTGTGTGTGTGTGTGTGTGTGTGTGTCTGTGTGTGTGTGTGTGTGTGTGTGTGTGTGCGTGCGTGCGTGCGTGCGTGTCTCTGACTCCGACTGTCATTCACACCTCAGCATTTTTTTTGTACAAAGTCTCACACATGCCCCCTACTGGTTCCAATAGAGAATTAAGGAAAGGACTCCCATTCTCCTTCAATTAGGGCAAAAGGCCATTTCCCTCCTATCAACATTCTTACAGTGGAGGAAATGTATCACTATAATACAAAGCAATAAAGATGTGTGTAAGCAGTGCTTGGAGCACGAGGCCATTCAACCCATCAATGAATCACCTTTATCCCCATTTCCTCCAGAGTGAGTGGAACCTGCTCGTACCAACACCACAGGAGGTCGGTGGCACCTTAACTGGGGAGGACGGGCTCGTGGTAATGGCTGGACCGGAATGAGTGGAATGTTATCAAATACATCAAACACGTGGTTTCCGTGTGTGTTTGATGCCGTTCCATTTGCTCCGTTCCAGACATTATTATGAGCCGTTCTCCTCTCGGCAAGCCTCCACTGCAGTTTACATAACTGATCATTTCACCATGGGGGAATCTCAATGTTTTGAAGTTGCCTCCTTGTCCTTGTCACTGATCTAGAAGAGCTGGACAGGTGGAAGCACACCCACCATTCAGCTGCTAGACTTCCACTCATCCCACTCTCATCCATCCTGTCTTTTCAGATCAATTCATGATAACCCAAGGAAACAAGGAGATGAGGAAAATAACCCATTATTGAGATGCACCCGGTGGTAATGCATACAGAACCTGGGTCAAAAAAACTGCATTGCACCGGGATGTGGGGAAGTGACATCATTCCCTGAGCGCCCAACCAATAGGCGAACATGTGTGAGGAGTCAAACACAGGTCACCGCGCTGAGGTCAGCCAATCAGCAGACAGCTCAGGGACGGTAACAATGATGACCAAATCTGCATATGTGCAGCAGATGCCCCCCTGCATGTGATTCATAGGTATACGTGGCTGTACTGTAGTAGGCTACTGTAGGACTGTACTATACTGTGAGTGAGTTAGATATGTATGAGAGGGTTTAGTATAGGAGTAAAACAGAGGCAGAGGAAGCAGCTGGGAAAGGACTCCACAACCTAATACAATATGCACTACTGTTGCATTCTGGGACTGGGAGGTTATGACCAGAGACCAATGAAAGGAAGGGTGTTTATGATGGGTTTCATATCCTCTACAAGAACATTTCCCAGGACATAGACATGTCTTATACGGGCAGAAAGCTTAAATTCTTGTTAATCTAACTGCACTGTTCAATTTACAGTAGTTGTTACAGTGAAAAAATACCATGCTATTGTTTGAGGAGAGTGCACAGTTATGTACTGCAAAATGTATCAATTGACCAATGAGGCACATTTGGGCAGATTTGATACAACATTTTGAACTGTAATGCAATGGTTCATTGGATCAGTCTAAAACGTTGCACATACAATGCTGCCATCTAGTGGATAAAATCTAAATTGTGCCTAGAGTCCCAAGTCATGTAATGACCTTCGTCTTGCATTACAAAGATGATGGAACAAATAATAAATAAAAGGCATGTTTTTTTCTTTGTATTATATTTTACCAGATCTAATGTGTTATTTTCTCCTACATTAATTTCACATTTCCACAAACTTCAAAGTGTTTCCTTTCAAATGGCATTAAGAATATGCATATCCTTGCTTCAGGTCCTGAGCAGGCAGTTAGATTTGGGTATGTCATTTTAGGCGACACTACAAGGGTTTATAATGTCTTAGTACTCTCTATCTCTCTCTCTCTCTCTCTCTCTCTCTCTCTCTCTCTCTCTCTCAAGAGGCAAACAGCAGTGTTGAGTCAGGAGGAATACAATGAGGAGTGAGTCAGAGTACAGAAGGAACGGACAGGGGTAGGAGGGAAAGGAGGAGATTGAGAGAGTGGAGAAAGCTTATCATTGGAGGTAGAGAGTTGAATGACTGGGTAAGTGAATCATACACAACGCCTCCAAGAGAGTTGATTCACTGGGTAAGTGAATCATACACAACGCCTCCAAGAGAGTTGAATCACTGGGTAAGTGAATCATACACAACGCCTCCAAGAGAGTTGAATCTCTGGGTAAGTGACTCATACACAATGCCTCCAAGAGTGTTGAATCACTGTGTACGTGAATCATACACAACGCCTCCAAGAGAGTTGAATCTCTGGGTAAGTGACTCATACACAATGCCTCCAAGAGTGTTGAATCACTGTGTACGTGAATCATACAATACCCCTTCCAAGAGAGTTGAATCACTGGGTAGGTGAATCAAACACTCCCCCTCCAAGAGAGTTGAATCACTGGGTAAGTGAATCATACACAACGCCTCCAAGAGAGTTGAATCTCTGGGTAAGTGACTCATACACAATGCCTCCAAGAGTGTTGAATCACTGTGTACGTGAATCATACAATACCCCTTCCAAGAGAGTTGAATCACTGGGTAGGTGAATCAAACACTCCCCCTCCAAGAGAGTTGAATCACTGAGTAGGTGAATCATACAATACCCCTTCAAGAGAGTTGAATCAATGTGTAGGTGAATCATACAATACCCCTTCAAGAGAGTTGAATCAATGTGTAGGTGAATCATACACTCCCCCTCCAATAAAGTTGAATCCCTGAGTAGGTGAATCATACCCTCCCCCTCCAAGAGAGTTGAATCACTGGGTAAGTGAATCATACACAGGTGAGTCACTCACTGCAGAAAGAGGGAGGGAGGGAGGAAAAGAGACATTTGAGTAGAAGGAATAGGGAAATAGACATAAACGTTGGAGTGAAACCAGAAATGAGAGAAAGAGATCTCTGATATACTGTATATACTGTACATATATATCTCTATATATATATTGCACACACTGAATATAGACTTTGTTTTTTTTCTATTGTGTTATTGACTGTATGCTTGTTTATTCCATGTGTAACTCTGTGTTGTTGTTTGTGTCGCACTGCTTTGCTTTATCTTGGCCAGGTCGCAGTTGTAAATGAGAACTTGTTCTCAACTAGCCTACCTGGTTAAATAAAGGTGAAATATATAAATACAAATAAATATATCTGATCTCTGATATACTGTATATAATGTATATATCTCTGATCTCTGATATACTGTATATATTATATATATATATATCTGATATACTGTATATAATGTATGTATATCTCTGATATACTGTATATAATGTATATACATCTCTGATATACTGTATATAATGTATATATATCTCTGATCTCTGATATACTGTATATAATGTATATATCTCTGATCTCTGATATACTGTATATATTATATATATATATATATCTGATATACTGTATATAATGTATGTATATCTCTGATATACTGTATATAATGTATATACATCTCTGATATACTGTATATAATGTATATATCTCAGATATATATATATATCTGATATACTGTATATAATGTATGTATATCTCTGATATACTGTATATAATGTATATACATCTCTGATATACTGTATATAATGTATATATATCTCTGATCTCTGATATACTGTATATATATCTCCGATATACTGTATATACTGTATATATAAACTCAGAAAAAAAAGAAACATCCCTTTTTCAGGACCCTGTTTTTCAAAGATAATTCGTAAAAATCCATATAACTTCACAGATCTTCATTGTAAAGGGTTTAAACACTGTTTCCCATGCTTGTTTAATGAACCATAAACAATTAATGAACATGCACCTGTGGAATGGTCGTTGAGACACTAACAGCTCACAGACGGTAGGCAATTAATGTCACAGTTATGAAAACTTAGGACACTAAAGAGGCCTTTCTACTGACTCTGAAAAACACCAAAAGAAAGATAAACAAGGACCCTGCTCATCTACGTAGACATGCCTTAGACATGCTGCAAGGAGGCATGAGGACTGCAGATGTGGCCAAGGCAATAAATTGCAATGTCCGTACTATGAGACGCCTAAGACAGTGCTACAGGGAGACGGGACGGACAGCTGATCGTCCTCGCAGTGGCAGACCACGTGTAACAACACCTGCACAGGATCGGTACATCCGAACATCACACCTGCGGGACAGGTACAGGATGGCAACAACAACTGCCCGAGTTACACCAGGAACGCACAATCCCTCCATCAGTGCTCAGACTGTCCGCAATAGGCTGAGAGAGGCTGGACTGAGGGCTTGTAGGCCTGTTGTAAGGCCGGTCCTCACCCGACATCACCGGCAACAACGTCGCCTATGGGCACAAACCCACCGTCGCTGGACCAGACAGGACTGGCAAAAAGTGCTCTTCACTGATGAGTTGCGGTTTTGTCTCACCAGGGGTGATGGTCGGATTCGGGTTTATCGTCGAAGGAATGAGCGTTACACCGAGGCCTGTACTCTGGAGCAGGATCCGTCATGGTCTGGGGCGGTGTGTCACAGCATCATCAGACTGAACTTGTTGTCATTGCAGGCAATCTCAACGCTGTGTGTTACAGGGAAGACATCCTCCTCCCTCATCCAGGCTCATCCAGCATGACAATGCCACCAGCCATACTGCTTGTTCTGTGCGTGATTTCCTGCAAGACAGGAATGTCAGTGTTCTGCCACGGCCAGCAAAGAGCCCGGATCTCAATCCCATTGAGCACGTCTGGGACCTGTTGGATCGGAGGGTGAGGGCTAGGGCCATTCCCCCCAGAAATGTCTGGGAACTTGCAGGTGCCTTGGTGGAAGAGTGGGGTAACATCTCACAGCATGAACTGGCAAACCTGGTGTAGTCCATGAGGAGGAAATGCACTGCAGTACTTAATGCAGCTGGTGGCCACACCAGATACTGACTGTTACTTTGATTTTGACCCCCCCCCCCCTTTGTTCAGGGACACATTATTCAATTTCTGTTAGTCACATGTCTGTGGAACTTGTTCAGTTTATGTCTCAGTTGTTGAATCTTGTTATGTTCATACAAATATTTACACATGTTAAGTTTGCTGAAAATAAACGCAGTTGACAGTGAGAGGACGTTTCTTTTTTTGCTGAGTTTATATCTCTGATATACTGCATATGCTGTCTTTATATATATCTCTGATATACTGTAATAATTTAATTTTAAATGTATATATATCTGATCTCTGATATACTGTATATATATATACTTGAATAGTGCAGTGAATTAAAGAATGTGCAACTCTATCATGTATATACTGTATATATCTGATCTCTGATATACTGCATATATATATTGTGGCGTACAGCAGGGCAGCCACCAGGGGGAGACTCGTCGAGGCCTGGTGACAGATGGAGTATACATCACGAGGCGATGGCTCCATCTGCTGGACGTGCCAGGTCTCGACGGGCTCTCCGGCCAGGACTAATTGGGGCTGATTGGGAGTTGGTGAGCAATAAAGGGCTGATTGCTCACCAGCTGTGCAAGTCCCATAAAGCTGCCAGAAGGGCAGCACACAGGGGAGAGTGGGGGGAAGAAAGGACTCCAGTATAGTTGGGGACGGTGGCAGAGGTATGAGGAGGGAGTTGAGTTTTTGTGCCCCACAGGAAACAGCAAGACCCGGAGCCCAGAAGACGGTATCCCGGAGAGGGTCTCATGGGGGAAACCTATCCTTTTCTTTTTGATTTATTTTTTAAATAAACACCCTTGAAACCGAGCTAATCCTACTCTGTCCGTGTCTGTTCTGTGTAAACGTCTTGACCAAACCCCCTGGTCTGCCACAATATATATATATACATGAAAAATACAGTGAATTTAAAAATGTGCAACTCATGTGTCAAACTAAGTGGAGTAAACTCATTCTGAGGGATTTGTCGGACAGGTGACCATTGGGGCTGAGTTTTTCCGTCAGCGTTACCATCTGTACAGAGGAGTGCGTAGAGTCTCAGTAAATGTGCAGCCGGTGAAAGAGTACATTTACATTACATTTAAGTCATTTAGCAGACGCTCTTATCCAGAGCGACTTACAAATTGGTGCATTCACCTATAATATCCAGTAGAACAACCACTTTACAATAGTGCATCTAAATCTTTTAAAGGGGGGGGGGGGGTTAGAAGGATTACTTTATCCTATCCCAGTAGACATGGGACCTGGCATCCACATTGTAAAAGGAGACCTCCCCTCTCTTCACAACCCTTAAATACCCTCACCTTCTGGGGCTTCTCTCTCAGGGTGTTGTTACTTTAATGGGTTACAGAGTTAATGTTTACAGTTAATGCATTGAGCTGTATCTAAAGATATATATTTTTAATATTTTCTTTAAAATGAAGAGGAGCTGTGTGTGCTGAGGATGAAAAGAGTGGTTTTTGGAGCTTCCCCAAGTCCATTCTTGCTGGCAGCTACAATCAGGAAGCACCTGAAACAATATGAAACAGAACAACCAGAAGTTGTAGAGATATTGAGTCACTCTATGTAGATGACTTCATTGCAAGTTCATGCAATGTTGAAGAGGCTTACCTTGTGACAACAACTGCAACACGAATGCTGTCGATTACAGGTATGGACCTCTGCAAGTGGATGACCAACTCTCCTGAACTGAAAACAAAATGGGAGGAGAGTATGACAACTGACCACCCGTTGAAGGAGTAGTGCTGAAGGTTTTAGGTTTAGTATGGAGACCTGGAACAGATGACTCTTTGTGTTTGACCTCAGGCCACTACTGAGCATTCTAAAGCAAAAGGGAAAACACAAAGAGAAGTGTTCCGCAGTCGTCTGCACGTATCTTCGACCCTCTCGGTTTCCTGACCTCCTTCACCATCAGGATCAAGTGCATGTTCCAGGAAATGTGGAAGAGGAGACAAAGAATTACCACCTGATCTGACACGAGAATGGCAACAGTGGTGTTCAGAACTACCCCAGTTACACCAGCTCACCATACCAAGGTGGTACAGAACAGACATGCGGCCAACAGAACAGCCACACCCTGAAACTACACGTGTTCTGTGATGCATGTGAAGGGGCTTACAGTGCAGAGGCTTACTTGCAAGGTGAATCACAAGACGGGGAAACAACGACAAGTCTAGTCGCATCCAAGTCCAGGGTAGCCCCACTCAAGAAAATGACGCTGCCACGCCTGGAGCTCATGGGAGCTGTGATTGGAGCGAGACTATCAAACAACCTGATGACCACACTGAAAAATGGAAGAAAAACAGATCAAAATGTGGACAGACTCGATGATCGTGCTGCATTGGATTTGCAGCTCAGCTGAGAAATGGAAACAGTTTGTCGCGAACAGAGTGACAGAGATCCAGTCCTTGACCAATCCAGAGTCATAGTCACAAATTAAAGGGAAAACGAATCCAGCCGACCTCCCTTCAAGAGGACAAACTGTTCGAAACTTGACACAGAGCCAGCTATGGTGGAATGGACCCAGGATTCTGACATCACCCAATCAGTCTGAGGAGACTGATGATAACAAGGAACGAGAAGAGGTAAATACAGAACTCAAGTCCAGTTGCCAGGTTACTGTACAACTCGCAGCAAACAGCACAGACATCACTGAACCTGTGTTGGAGCTTGAAAGGTACAGCAAACTGAAAAGAGTGTTCAGAGTCACCGCCTGGATAAAGAGATTCATAGCCAATGCTCGTACAAACATAAAGATGCAAGGTGAACTGACTGCTGACGAACTGTTCGATGCAGAAAAGTACTGGATCAAGGTAACACAACAACAGAGTTTCGGACAGGAGATCAAACTACTGAAGGCAGGAAAAAGCCTAAACAATGACTGTAAAATCAGAGAACTGAAATCGTTCTTGGACGAACACGAACTACTCAGTGTAGGAGAAAGACTGCAACAGTTCAACTTCACATTCAGAGAGCAGCACCCATGGGTTCTGCCCAACAAGTACAGATACTGAGAAATACTGATACAGTACCACCATGAGAAGGTGATGCATTCTGGAGCAAGAGACACTCTAGTACAAATCAGAGAGCGATACTGGATCTTGCGTGCTAGACAGCTAGTCAAGAGCAGTGACAAGATGTATAGTGTGCAAGAGATTCAAGGCCAGGGCCGGACAGCAGGTCACTGCACCTTTACCAAAAGACAGTTTTTTACATATGTAATTGTATTAGAATTCGTGTGTTGGAGATTGAGAGAACTACATACACATTTTTGTTGTATTGGATTACGCTTTTGACTGCAAGTTCCAGAATGCCTTGCGACAGGAAGTAGAGAGAGAATGCACTAGTTATGTTCAAGTGACAAGTGATTATCCTGACTTTCACTAGCAACATTCTATTATTGTTTTGAAGAATCTAAAGTTTTTAAATGTAACGTGAACAAGTAGTGTTACTAAAAGAAGCTTTCATTTCAAACCCGACGTCCCGAGTCATTACTTTGAAGATAGTTATTCTATACAGGGAGAGGGTGACATGAGGTTCCATGTAAGCCTTGTATTTAACCTCATTCCACAGCCCCACAGTCCAACATCCAATCACAGGACTTGGTGCTACAACCCTTTTTCTGTTGATGGAATCTCTAACCACTGCTAAATCCCACTAAGTTTTCCCTTTCATCTGCAGTTCAAAGTAGAATCTCCCTGAGAAGGACCCCTTCTTTCCTGTAGCATTGAGCTGTATCAACCCTCTCTGGGTTTTCCAGAATGTCTTGTATTCTGTCTTCATACCTCACATGTTTCCCATCTTCAGTCACATCTATTGCACTCTGCTGCATCCTCTAAAGTTCATCACACAACATATTCATCTCTTCGAAGAGTGTCTCCCTCAGCAGAGACATACCTCTCCTCACAATCCCCACACATACAGTACCAGTCAAAAGTTTGGACACACCTACTCATTCAAGGGTTTTTCTTTATTTTGACTATTTTCTACATTGTAGAATAATAGTGAAGACATCAAAACTTTGAAATAACACATATGGAATCATGTAGCAACCAAAAAATTGTTAAACAAATCAAAATATATTTTATATTCCTCAAAGTAGCCAACCTTTGCTCGACCAGCTTCATTCACCTGGAATGCTTTTCCAACAGTCTTGAAGGAGTTCCCACATATGCTGAGCACTTGTTGGCTGTTTTTCCTGCAGTCCAACTCATCCCAAACGATCACAATTGGGTTGAGGTCGGGTGATTGTGGAGGCCAGGTCATCTGATGCAGCAATCCATCACTCTCCTTCTTAGTCAAATAGCCGTTATACAGACTGGAGGTGTGTTGGGTCATTGTCCTGTTGAAAAACAAATGATAGTCCCACTAAGTGCAAACCAGATGGGATGGCGTATTGCTGCAGAATTCTGTTGTAGCCATGCTGGTTAAGTGTGCCTTGAATTCTAAATAAATCACAGACAGTATCACAGCAAAACACCCACACACCAGCACACCTCCTCTTCCATGCTTCATGGTTGGAACCACACATGTGGAGATCATTCGTTCACCTACTCTGCGTCTCACAAAGACACAGCGGTTGGAACCAAAAATCTCAAATTTGGACTCGTCAGACCAAAGGAAAGATTTCCACCGGTCTAATGTCCATTGCTTGTGTTTCTTGGCCCAAAGCAAGTCTCTTCTTCTTATTGGTGTCCTTTAGTAGTGGTTTCTTTGCAGCAATTTTGACCATGAAGGCCCGATTCACACAGTCTCCTCTGAACAGTTGACGTTGAGATGTATCTGTTACCTGAACTCTGTGAAGCATTTATTTGGATGCAATTTCTGAGGCTGGTAACTCTAATGAACTTATCCTCTGCAGCAAAGGTAACTCTGGGTCTTCCTTTCCTTTGGCGGTCCTCATTAGAACCAGTTTCATCATAGTGCTTGATGGTTCTTGACATTTTTCGGATTAAATGACCTTTATGTAATGATGAACTGTTATTTCTCTATACTTATTTGAGCTGTTCTTGCCACAATATGGACTTGGTCTTTTACTAAATAGGGCTATCTTCTGTATACCACCCCTACCTTGTCACAACACAACTGATTGGCTCAAACGCATTAAGAAGGAAAGAAATTCACAATTTCCCTTTCAACATGGCACACCTGTTAATTTAAATGCATTCCAGGTGACTAACTCATGAAGCTGGTTGAGAGAATGCCAAGAGTGTGCAAAGCTGTCTTCAGGGCAAAGGGTGGCTACTTTGAAGAATCTGAAATATGAAATATATTTTGATTTGTTAACCTCTCTAGGGTATGTGGGACGCTTGCGTCCCACCTACTCAACAGCCAGTGGAATCCCGTGGCGCGATATTCAAATACCTTAGAAATGCTATTACTTCAATTTCTCAAACATATGACTATTCTACACCATTTTAAAGACAAGACTCTCGTTAATCTAACCGCACTGTCCGATTTCAAAAAGGCTTTACAACGAAAGCAAAACATTAGATTGTCAGCAGAGTACCCAGCCAGAAATAATCAGACACCCATTTTTCAAGCTAGCATATAATGTCACAAAAACCAACACCACAGCTAAATGCAGCACTAACCTTTGATAATCTTCATCAGATGACACTCCTATGACATTATGTTATACAATACATGCATGTTTTGTTCAATCAAGTTCATAATTATATCAAAAACCAGCTTTTTACATTAGCATGTGACGTTCAGAACTAGCATACCCACCGCAAACTTCCGGTGAATTTACTAAATTACTCACGATAAACGTTCACAAAAAACATAATTATTTTAAGAATTATAGATACAGAACTCCTTTATGCAATCGCGGTGTCCGATTTTAAAATAGCTTTTTGGCAAAAGCACATTTTGCAATATTCTGAGTAGATAGCTCGCCATCACGGGCTAGCTATTTTGACACCCACCAAGTTTGGCACTCACCAAACTCAGATTTACTATAAGAAAAATTGGATTACCTTTGCTGTTCTTCGTCAGAATGCACTCCCAGGACTTCTACTTCATCCACAAATGTTGTTTTGGTTCAAAATAATCCATTGTTATGTTCAAATATCCTCTGTTTTGCTCTTGCGTTCAAGACACTATCCGAACGGTGACGCGCCGGTGCGTATCGTGACCAAAAATGTCTAAATATTCCATTACCGTACTTCGAAGCATGTCAAACGCTGTTTAAAATCAATTTTTATGCGATTTTTCTCGTAAAAAAAGCAATAATATTCCAACCGGGAAACCCTGTTTTCGTTCAAAGACTCAAAGTTGAAAATGGCCTCGTCTCGTGCACGCGCATGCCCGTCTCATTGTTCTCAGATTGACCACTTACCAAATGCGCTACTGTTTTTCAGCCTGGGGCTGCAAAGTCATCATTCCTTCTGAGAGCCTATGGGAGCCTTAGGAAGTGTCACGTTACAGCAGAGATCCTTTGTTTTCAATAAAGAGAGTGTAGAAGGCCAAGAAATGGTCAGAGAGGGCACTTCCTGTACAGAATCTTCTCAGGTTTTTGCCTGTCATATGAGTTCTGTTATACTCACAGACACCATTCAAACAGTTTTAGAAACTTTAGGGTGTTTTCTATCCAAATCAAACAATTATATGCATATTCTAGTTTCTGGGCAGTAGTAATAACCAGATTAAATCGGGTACGTTTTTTATCCGGATGTGAAAATACTGCCCCCTACCCTAGAGAGGTTAAACACTTTTTTGGTTACTACATGATTCCATATGTGTTAGTACATAGTTTTGATGTCTTCACTGTTATTCTACAATGTAGAAAATAGTAAAAAATAAACAAAAACCCTTCAATGAGTATGTGTGTCCAAACTTTTGTACTGGAACTCTAGATCACTGATCTCAGACCTGTCATTGATGTTTCAAGGGTGCAGAGGGATTGGGAGCTGTGGAAGAGGTGAAGGTGGTCATTAGTGAAAGAGAGCTGCTCCAGCTCAGTGCTTCTCCTCTGTAGCTCAGTGATTTCCTGTTCCAGCTCTCCTATCAGCCATCCAGCCTGCCACTTTACTTTGTTCTGTTTCTCTTCAACCTCCTCAATAAGCTCAGCCTGGCTTGTCTGTATGGAGCACACAGGAGACACACTGTCTGCTATCTCCTTTTCTGCCTCTCTCTTGAAGAGCTCTACTGATCTGTTCTTCTTGATGAGCTCTAATGATCTGTTCTTCATGATGAGCTCTACTGATCTGTTCTTGAGCTCTACTGATCTGTTCTCTCTTGATGAGCTCTACTGATCTGTTCTTCATGATGAGCTCTACTGATCTGTTCTTCATGATGAACTCTACTGATCTGTTCTCTCTTGATGAGCTCTACTGATCTGTTCTTCATGATGAGCTCTACTGATCTGTTCTCTTTTATTGAGCTCTACTGATCTGTTCTTGTTGATGAGCTCTACTGATCTGTTCTTCTTATTGAGCTCTACTGATCTGTTCTTATTGAGCTTACTGATCTGTTCTTGTTGATGAGCTCTACTGATCTGTTCTTGTTGATGAGCTCTACTGATCTGTTCTTGTTGATCATCTCTACTGATCTCCATAACCTTCTGTTATCTCTCCTGGATCATCTTCTGTGCTTTACCACTAGTCTTCTCCAGTTGAACTTACTTCTCTCCATACTCTTCCTCTATGGAGAGAGTCTTGTGGTCTGTCTCAGTGCAGATCGGACACACAGCCGTCTGCTCACTCCTACAGAATAGCTCAAGGGGTTTCGCATGCTTCTTGTGCAGCCAGTCTTCCAGGTTCCACACAGGGTCCATCAGCTTGTATTTCTTGATAGAAGCCACTATCTGACGAGGCTCCAAGTGACACGCCAGACACAGCAGACACACCAGACAGGACTACAGGTCCATGAGCATCTTCCCAGTGCAGACTTCACAGCATACTCTCCACATGGAATGGATACTGAGACAGTGAACAGACAGATAGAGCACTAGAACTGCTCTTCAGACAGGACACTGCTCTTCAGACAGGACACTGCTCTTCAGACAGGAGACTGCTCTTCAGACAGGAGACTGCTCTTCAGACAGGAGACTGCTCTTCAGACAGGAGACTGCTCTTCAGACAGGACACTGCTCTTCAGACAGGAGACTGCTCTTCAGATAGGACACTGCTCGTCCTTCTTTATCCGTAGTGTATTTCTGTATTGTTTTAGTTATTCGCCATAGTGAAAGTGTAAGGCTCAGGTTTTTGGTTGGACAGGTTTCTCAATTTCTATCTTAGGTTTTTGCATTCTTCATCAAAGCATTTGTCATTGTTGTTAATTTTCTTTGGTTGTCTACTTGAAATTTTTCGAATTGATATGGAAGCTGAGAGGTCAAATATACTGTTTAGGTTTTCTACTGCCAAATGCACACCTTCACTATTACAGTGAAACATTTTCTCCAGGAAATTGTCTAGAAGGGATTTAATTTGTTGTTGCCTAATTGTTTTTTGGTAGATTTCCACACTATTTTCCTTCCATCTATAACGTTTCTTAATATTACTCAGTTCCTTTGGCTTTGATGCCTCATGATTGAGTATTGCTCTGTTTAAGTAGACTGTGATTTTGCTGTGGTCTGATAGGGGTGTCAGTGGGCTGACAGTGAACGCTCTAAGAGACTCTGGGTTGAGGTCAGTGATAAAGTAGTCTATAGTACTACTGCCAAGAGATGAGCTATAGGTGTACCTACCATAGGAGTCCCCTCGAAGCCTACCATTGACTATGTACATACCCAGCGTGCGACAGAGCTGCAGGAGTTGTGACCCGTTGTTGTTGGTTATGTTGTCATAGTTGTGCCTAGGGGGACATATGGGGGAGGGAATACTGTCACCTCCAGGCAGGTGTTTGTCCCCCTGTGTGCTGAGGGTGTCAGGTTCTAGTCCAGTTCTGGAATTTAGGTCACCACAGACTAGTACATGTCCCTGGGCCTGGAAATTGTTGATCTCCCCCTCCAGGATGGAGAAGTTAATCATCTTTAAAATATTAGGATTATTTTGGGGGGGATGTAGGTAGCACACAGGAGGACATTTTTCTCTGATGAGATCATTTCCTTATTAATTTCTAGCCAGATGTAAAATGTTCCTGTTTTGACTAATTTAATAGAGTCATGTCGTTTATCTTCGTCCAATCAGATAAAGGATCCTGAGTGACTGTAGACGTGGTTCAGCTATGAGGAAATATTCTTTAAGTGTCCAATATTCTGTTGATCCTCTTTACGATACTTAGCTTTCCACTTTCAGTTCAGCAGTGACTTCATCAACGTCCCTGGGGACACTTCCTTTCATCCACCATTCAGATAGCAGCCGCTGCCAGATCAGCCAGATTTACCGTCATCTGTGAGGATAGAGAATAGAGTCTATTTACCGTCATCTGTGAGGATAGAGACTATTTACCTTCATCTGTGAGGATAGAGAATAGAGTCTATTTACCTTCATCTGTGAGGACAGAGAATAGAGTCTATTTACCTTCATCTGTGAGAATAGAGTCTATTTACCTTCATCTGTGAGGATAGAGAATAGAGTCTATTTACCGTCATCTGCGAGGATAGAGAATAGAGTCTATTTACCTTCATCTGTGAGAATAGAGTCTATTTACCTTCATCTGTGAGAATAGAGTCTATTTACCTTCATCTGTGAGGACAGAGAATAGAGTCTATTTACCTTCATCTGTGAGGACAGAGAATAGAGTCTATTTACCTTCATCTGTGAGGACAGAGAATAGAGTTTATTTACCTTCATCTGTGAGGATAGAGAATAGTCTATTTACCTTCATCTGTGAGGACAGAGAATAGAGTCTATTTACCTTCATCTGTGAGGATAGAGAATAGAGTCTATTTACCGTCATCTGCGAGGATAGAGAATAGAGTCTATTTACCTTCATCTGTGAGGACAGAGAATAGAGTCTATTTACCTTCATCTGTGAGGACAGAGAATAGAGTTTATTTACCTTCATCTGTGAGGATAGAGAATAGAGTCTATTTACCTTCATCTGTGAGGATAGAGAATAGAGTCTATTTACCTTCATCTGTGAGAATAGAGAATAGAGTCTATTTACCTTCATCTGTGAGAATAGAGTCTATTTACCTTCATCTGTGAGAATAGAGTCTATTTACCTTCATCTGTGAGGACAGAGAATAGAGTCTATTTACCTTCATCTTTGAGAATAGAGTCTATTTACCTTCATCTGTGAGGATAGAGAATAGAGTCTATTTACCTTCATCTGTGAGGATAGAGAATAGAGTCTATTTACCTTAATCTGTGAGAATAGAGTCTATTTACCTTCATCTGTGAGGATAGAGAATAGAGTTTATTTACCTTAATCTGTGAGGACAGAGAATAGAGTCTATTTACCTTCATCTGTGAGGACAGAGAATAGAGTCTATTTACCTTCATCTGTGAGGACAGAGAATAGAGTCTATTTACCTTCATCTGTGAGGATAGAGAATAGAGTTTATTTACCTTCATCTGTGAGGACAGAGAATAGAGTCTATTTACCTTCATCTGTGAGGACAGAGAATAGCAGTAGCAGGGTGATTTGGGTCTGTTACTGAGTAAAGATGTAGAAATAGCTGAAAAACGGTGTTGTATGTGTGTGCTCGTACGTTTGTGCATAATGTGCATTTTTCCTGTATCTACATGTAGTGTGCTCACATCCGCTCGGCTGAAAGGAGTCACATGAAACACTTATGGAGATGTTTCCTGTATTAAAGCAGAGGACATGTAAAGTATAGGGCCTTAGCCCATAGAGCAGGACAGGAAGGACTTCCCTCTGCATGGGGTACACTGGGGACTACTGATGGAAATATATAGTGTATGGACTCTAAAGACATTAGCAAAATACAGTATGGGCATCATCGATGATGATGATGAATATTATGGTGGTGGTGCTGCTGCTTTTTATATTGATGATGATAACAGTTAAACACAGATTGACATAAGAAACAATAAACAAACCAATAGTAAAACACTTCACTCAGAATCAAATAGCTCTGTAGCTGGCTCCTCTCCTGTCTCAGTCTGTATCTGTCACATTCACTATCTTCAAACTCCCGATCATAAATAAACTAAGGCGCAGCGTGCATGGAATTCCACATCTTTTAATGAAGATGAAACTCACCAAACAACAAAACAGGAGAAAAACGAAACGTGACGTTCTGGGCTGCTCACAGGCAGCTATACAAAAACAAGATCCCACAATCACAGGTGGGAAAAGGGCTGCCTAAGTATGATCCCCAATCAGAGACAACGATAGACAGCTGCCTCTGATTAGGAACCATACTCGGCCAAAAACAAAGAAACAGACAACATAGAATGCCCACCCCACATCACACCCTGACCTAACCAAATAGAGAAATAAAATGGCTCTCTAAGGTCAGGGTGTGACAGTATCTGGCTTCTCTCCCTTCTCAGTCTGTATCTGGCTCCTCTCCTCTCTTCTCCTCTCCCGTCTTAGTCTGTATCTGGCTCCTCTCCTGTCTCAGTCTGTATCTGGCTCCTCTCCTCTCTTCTCCTCTCCTGTCTCAGTCTGTATCTGGCTCCTCTCCTGTCTCAGTCTGTTTCTGGCTCCTCTCCCTTCTCAGTCTGTTTCTGGCTCCTCTCCTGGCTCAGTCTGTATCTGGCTCCTCTCCTCTCTTCTCCTCTCCCGTCTTAGTCTGTATCTGGCTCCTCTCCTCTCTTCTCCTCTCCCGTCTTAGTCTGTATCTGGCTCCTCTCCTCTCTTCTCCTCTCCCGTCTTAGTCTGTATCTGGCTCCTCTCCTGTCTCAGTCTGTATCTGGCTCCTCTCCTCTCTTCTCCTCTCCTGGCTCAGTCTGTATCTGGCTCCTCTCCCTTCTCAGTCTGTTTCTGGCTCCTCTCCCTTCTCAGTCTGTTTCTGGCTCCTCTCCCTTCTCAGTCTGTATCTGGCTCCTCTCCCTTCTCAGTCTGTATCTGGCTCCTCTCCCTTCTCAGTCTGTATCTGGCTCCTCTCCCTTCTCAGTCTGTATCTGGCTCCTCTCCTGGCTCAGTCTGTATCTGGCTCCTCTCCCTTCTCAGTCTGTATCTGGCTCCTCTCCTGTCTCAGTCTGTTTCTGGCTCCTCTCCCTTCTCAGTCTGTATCTGGCTCCTCTCCCTTCTCAGTCTGTATCTGGCTCCTCTCCCTTCTCAGTCTGTATCTGGCTCCTCTCCTGGCTCAGTCTGTATCTGGCTCCTCTCCTGGCTCAGTCTGTATCTGGCTCCTCTCCTGGCTCAGTCTGTATCTGGCTCCTCTCCTGGCTCAGTCTGTATCTGGCTCCTCTCCTGGCTCAGTCTGTATCTGGCTCCTCTCCTGGCTCAGTCTGTATCTGGCTCCTCTCCCTTCTCAGTCTGTATCTGGCTCCTCTCCCTTCTCAGTCTGTATCTGGCTCCTCTCCCTTCTCACTTCACAGGGTTTCCTTTCCCTCTCTACCTCCTTCATCAGTGGGAAAACACTATAAGCCTCTTTTAAAAAGCTGTCAGCTGAAAAGAAACCTTGTCATTGTTTAACGATCAGAGCTGTTACACAGCTCCCTTTAGTGTGTGTTTCCCTCAACACCTCCCACACATATACATTCATACCCTGACCCTTTTCCTCTTACACACACCTACACACACATAACAGTGTGGGACTACAACCTACAAATAAATATGGCAGTCTTTAGAGCCCGCTCCAGCTGTTCCAGGAGCCGTTTCTATAACAGGAAGTGTCCTACAACACTACAAGGGTTTATGATGTGTTAGTGCTCGACATTGTAGAGAGAGAGGAAGTAAGAGAGGTGCTGCTCTCCTCAACTCTTCCCCTTAGAATTCCTTTTGATCCCTGTCTGTCTGTCTGTCTGTCTGTCTGTCTGTCTGTCTGTCTGTCTGTCTGTCTGTCTCTCTCTCTCTGTCTCTCTCTCTCTCTGTCTCTCTCTCTCTGTCTCTCTCTGTCTGTCTCTCTCTGTCTCTCCCTCTATCTCTCTCTGTCTCTCCCTCTGTCTCTGAAGAGAGAGAGAGAGAGATCATTGGTCTCTATTACCCCTCCCTACATACACCTTAGCCAAATACATTTAAACTCCGTTTTTCACAATTCCTGACATTTAATCCTAGTCATTTAATCCTAGTCACTTCCTGACATTACTCCTAATGCCACTCCCTCTGTCCCCTCTCCTCTCCCAGATACCTGCCTCTGCCACTCCCTCTGTCCCCTCTCCTCTTCCCAGATACCTGCCTCTGCCACTCCCTCTGTCCCCTCTCCTCTTCCCAGATACCTGCCTCTGCCACTCCCTCTGTCCCCTCTCCTCTCCCAGATACCTGCCTCTGCCACTCCCTCTGTCCCCTCTCCTCTTCCCAGATACCTGCCTCTGCCACTCCCTCTGTCCCCTCTCCTCTTCCCAGATACCTGCCACTCCCTCTGTCCCCTCTCCTCTCCCAGATACCTGCCTCTGCCACTCCCTCTGTCCCCTCTCCTCTCCCAGATACCTGCCTCTGCCACTCCCTCTGTCCCTTCTGTCCCCTCTCCTCTTCCCAGATACCTGCTCCCTGCACCTCATCACATCTAAAGCCCCAGCCTGTCCTGAGGGTGTCTGATGGAAGAAGGCAGGTGGACTGGCCCTGGGGGTGTCTGCTGGAAGAAGGCAGGTTGACTGGCCCTAAGGGTGTCTGCTGGAAGAAGGAAGGTGGACTGGCCCTGGGGATGGTTGTTGAGTAGCTTGGTGAGGAGGGAGGGACGTGTGCTTATCACAATAAATGGAAACTAGTTTGTTTTGTGGCACAGCTGTTGTGCCACAGCCAGAAAAGGACTGGCCACCCCTCACAGCCTGGTTTCTCTCTAGGTTTCTTCCTAGGTTTTGGCCTTTCTAGGGAGTTTTTCCTAGCCACCGTGCTTCTACACCTGCATTGCTTGCTGTTTGGGGTTTTAGGCTGGGTTTCTGTACAGCACTTTGTGACATCAGCTGATGTTTTTTTTTTTTAAATGCTCCTGTGGGTCCACCTATCACTCAATGGAGAGGTAGAGAGAGATGTTTAACCATAGACAACAAGACAAATGGCGCCACTTAGTGGAAACATGAAAGGCTACAGCAACAACAACAACAAACTCTGGCACGTAGGGTCAAAGCTAATTCAACTGGGGGTGCGTTCAGTGGGACGCAACGTTTTGGAACGTTCAGATAGAAAGGCTCTACGCACCCTGTTCTGACACGTAGAATAATGGACCACATCTACTCTCTGCATGGCAGTTATACACTGGACAACAATATAAATGCAACAATTTCAACAAAACTGCACATTCAATAGTGGCCTTTTATTGTCCCCAGCACAAAGCGCATCTATGTAATGATCATGTTGTTTAATAAGCTTCTTACATTTAACATTTAAGTCATTTAGCAGACGCTCTTATCCAGAGCGACTTACAAATGGGTGCATTCACCTTATGATATCCAGTGGAACAACCACTTTACAATAGTGCATCTAAATCTTTTTTTTGGGGGGGGGGGGGGGGGGGTTAGAAGGATTACTTAATCCTATCCCAGGTATTCCTGTCAGGTGGATGGATTATCTTGGCAAAGGAGAAATGCTCACTAACAGGGATGAAAACACATTTGTGCACAACATTTTAGAGTAATTTCCGGGATCTTTTTATTTCAGCTCATGAAACCAACACTTTACATGTTGCGTTTATATTTTAGTTCAGTATATTTGCAACTTTCGATTTTCATTTGGAAACTGAACATGGTCCTGGTAGAGTTCCTAAATTCCTAAATGGCATATTGTTACGGGACTGGGAAGCAGATACTTTTACAGGGTGACAAAATATGCTTTGTTGTTTAGCGCTCAGCTTATTATAAAAACCATAAAATTGGCCATGAGAATTGATTTGTTTTGAGTCTGTTTTGGAAGTGACTGGTAAAGCATGAGAGCACATTGCGTAATATCACTACGACAAGGCGTGCCATGAATGTAGACCGCAACCGCACAAAACCGAGGAGCTGGAGAGAGCTTGCGTGCGATGGGCCACTGCCTGTAGGGCTGCTGCAAATCATTAAAGTTCGACTATGAGAGGAATGTTTTGTTTTCCACACACGTTCTGGTTATGTCATGGACAAATATTCAATTCATTAAAACAGCAAATGTTGATTTCAGATAGCCTAGCTTAGTCTACAAAATAAAATTGTTTTGTTTTTTAGGCTGCTTTCATTGGCAGATTGTCATTCAGTGTAGGTATAACTCTTATTCATAGAGCCATTGGATGTCCCCTAGCCTCGTAATGGACATTGGATGTCCCCTAGCCTTGTAATGGACATTGGATGTCCCCTAGCCTTGTAATGGACATTGGATGTCCCCTAGCCTTGTAATGGACATTGGATGTGCCCTAGCCTCGTAATGGACATTGGATGTCCCCTAGCCTTGTAATGGACATTGGATGTCCCCTAGCCTCGTAATGGACATTGGATGTCCCCTAGCCTTGTAATGGACATTGGATGTCCCCTAGCCTCGTAATGGAAATGGCCTGATGCTGCCCAACGCTGCCAAAATGCTTTTTCTTAACACAATAAGGCTCGCACATGATACAGTTTTGGAAACATTTAAAACAATACATATTTTTTCCGAATACAAAAGACACAGTTTAGGAAAGTTGCACCTTGGCTGTAGTTTGAGAAACACATGCGATCCAGATGGAAAACGTGGAAAGGAATTGTCAATGGAAATGCAAGTATAAGGTGAGAGGATGTGTCAGCTGAGGCAGCTTTGCAAAACGGAGCACTGTAAGAATCTTTCATATTTCAACGTTTCTTTCTCGCTTATATGAAAGTTAAGTTTCAAAGGTTTACAAATCAGTATCGTTAGCGAAGATCAATAACATTTTAACCGTTAAAACAGAGCGTGGGGATTGTAGTTCACACGGAGCCAGTCCTGTCCTCCATACCATCAGCTGAGAACCCAAGTCAGGGACAGGCTGTGAGCCACCTTGGATTCTCCAGAGCTAATGTAGGTTTAGCCTACTGTATTTACAATTTTAAAAAAACATATTGGATTAGCTTTTCTAAAATGTATCACTCAGAAGTCTTGAGTTACCACTGACATTGGAATCTGTGTAGGCAAAGTTTTGTACTTATGTATTAGTAGAAACACATGGAACAAGTGTTCTATTCTAGGCTTATTGTCGTCCACTGTGGCTGTACTCTATAGAACCACAGGGTGGCGCTAAATCCCTGAACATTTATACATTGTGAACTAAGTCCCACACTTCACTTTACAAATTTGTCCCCAAATGTAAATCATTTTTCTCCTTATGGACGCTGTGATTTTGTTGACTAAATATTCCTACATTATTTAGGACGTTTTCTTTTCCCTTAGAAATGTTTATAGCTTCCCTTATCTTTAGTTTACAAGTCCAACTGGGTCGAGTTGTAGTGCACATGACGTCAGGTGAACTTGGGATGGCTTGTGTGCTGCTTGGCATTCAGCACTCCCCCCTCCTCTTCCTCATCTCCCTGTCCCAGCGCTCAGTCCTCCTGATCACTCCGATAGTACACAACTAAATACACGGCTTCGAGATACTGTGAAAACAGCCGACGGTCCCCGGATTACCGATAAAACAACTCTTTTTGCACAAAGGAATAGTTTACCTCAAGCATAAATAAGCTGTCAAACAACAAGAAAACGCTGCCTGGTCTATTGAGAAGTGCAGGACACAGGGACCATGACGAGCCAGTAGAAAGGTAAAGTCTCGCTTGTCTCTCACGGGTTAATAGAAGACTACGCTCTCCGTGGGAACCGAATGGTGGAAACGGTTTCCCCCTCTTTCTGTGGGTACAATAGCCAGTCTACTTCTCTGCATAGACAAGATTCACATGTGTTGTCTGAACATGTTCTGCTGCATAGCTTTTAACCTTAACTCATTTAGAGGTTTCTAATATAAGGTAAACGTTCCTCCGCTGTCTGCATGCCTGTCTGTCACTGTCAGGCAGTGATCCTCTACTGTATCAGAGATCTGTTGTGGTCCAGTACTATTCATTACATTACATTTCCGTCATTTAGCAGACGCTCTTATCCAGAGCGACTTACAAATTGGTGCATTCACCTTATGATATCCAGTGGAACAACCACTTTACAATAGTGCATCTAAATATTTTAAGGGGGGTGGTTAGAAGGATTATTTTATCCTATCCCAGGTATTCCTTAAAGAGGTGGGGTTTCAGGTGTCTCCGGAAGGTGGTGATTGACTCCGCTGTCCTGGCGTCGTGAGGGAGATTGTTCCACCATTGGGGTGTCAGAGCAGCGAACAGTTTGGACTGGGCTGAGCGGGAACAGTGGTGGTCCTCTACTGTATCAGAGATCTGTGGTCCAGTACTATTCATGGTACTAGGCTATTGGTGCAGTGGTGAAGGATCGACCCAGGTCTTGATCATGACTTTAAGGTCCATTACACTAAGAATCATTAGACGAAGGCCGGTTTTGGTCCAATCTCCCAACGCTATGAATATTTACATGCATGCACTACTGTTCTGGAAGCATATCAGCGAAAAATCATTTTCATTTAAATATATATATATTTAACAAAGGGTTATTAAATTGATACACACCTTGACACGTTTTAGGGTTAGTGTTCCCACACGGCCATATATCCATGTTACAGCGCTTGTTCATGGAAAACAGATGGAAAACGAGGCGATCGATCACCTGTGCTAATGAGCTATGTATCATGCACCAAACACATGTGTGATCATAACTCAAGCATAACACGGATATGTAGTGGATCTGTAACTGCTACAGTGTAGTTTAATAGGATGGAGGCCACATAGCTGTATGGATCTGTAACTGCTACAGTGTAGTTTAATAGGATGTAGACTCCATAGCTGTATGGATCTGTAACTGCTACAGTGTAGTTTAATAGGATGGAGGTTCCATAGATGTATGGATCTGTAACTGCTACAGTGTAGTTTAGTAGGCTGGAGGCTCCATAGCTGTATGGAGCTGTAACTGCTACAGTGTAGTTTAGCAGGATGGAGGCTCCATAGCTGTATGGATCTGTAACTGCTACAGTGTAGTTTAGTAGGATGGAGGCTCCATAGCTGTATGGATCTGTAACTGCTACAGTGTAGTTTAGTAGGCTGGAGGCTCCATAGCTGTATGGATCTGTAACTGCTACAGTGTAGTTTAGTAGGCTAGAGGCTCCATAGCTGTATGGATCTGTAACTGCTACAGTGTAGTTTAGTAGGATGGAGGCTCCATAGCTGTATGGATCTGTAACTGCTACAGTGTAGTTTAGTAGGATGGAGGCTCCATAGCTGTATGGATCTGTAACTGCTTCAGTGTAGTTTAGTAGGATGGCGGCTCCATAGCTGTATGGATCTGTAACTGCTACAGTCTAGTTTAGTAGGATGGAGGCCCCATAGCTGTATGGATCTGTAACTGCTACAGTGTAGTTTAGTAGGATGGAGGCTCGATAGCTGTATGGAGCTGTAACTGCTACAGTGTAGTTTAGCAGGATGGAGGCTCCATAGCTGTATGGATCTGTAACTACTACAGTGTAGTTTAGCAGGATGGAGGTTCCATAGCTGTATGGATCTGTAACTACTACGGTGTAGTTTAGTAAGATGGAGGCTCCGTAGCTGTATGGATCTGTAACTGCTACAGTGTAGTTTAGTAGGATGGAGGCTCCATAGCTGTATGGATCTGTAACTGCTACAGTGTAGTTTAGACGGATGGAGGCTCCATAGCCGTATGGATCTGTAACTGCTACAGTGTAGTTTAGTAGGATGGAGGCTCCATAGCTGTATGGATCTGTAACTGCTACAGTGTAATTTAGTAGGATGGAGGCCCCATAGCTGTATGGATCTGTAACTGCTACAGTGTAGTTTAGTAGGATGGAGGCTCCATAGCTGTATGGATCTGTAACTGTTACAGTGTAATTTAGTAGGATGGAGGCCCCATAGCTGTATGGATCTGTAACTGCTACAGTGTAGTTTAGTAGGATGGAGGCTCCATAGCTGTATGGATCTGTAACTGCTACAGTGTAGTTTAGTAGGATGGAGGCACCGTAGCTGTATGGATCTGTAACTGCTGCAGTGTAGTTTAGTAGGATGGAGGCTGTATGGATCTGTTACTGCTACAGTGTAGTTTAGTAGGATGTAGACTCCATAGCCGTATGGATCTGTAACTGCTACAGTGTAGTTTAGTAGGATGGAGGCTCCATAGCTGTATGGATCTGTAACTGCTACAGTGTAGTTTAGTAGGATGGAGGCTCCATAGCTGTATGGATCTGTAACTGCTACAGTGTAGTTTAGTAGGATGGAGGCTCCATAGCTGTATGGATCTGTAACTGCTACAGTTAGTGTATCTTTTTCATTTGAAGGATTCTTTCTCGCTGATGAAAGATAAGGGCCATATGTTTTGAAAACCATATTCCAAGCGATGATTATTGACGTTTCTAAATGTTTAAACAGCGTTGGGATTGTAGTTTACATGAGGCAGTTGTGGGCATAGCTAAATGACTGAGAACTGTAGGGAGACGGCAGAGTGACTGAGAACTGTAGGGAGAAGGCAGAGTGACTGAGAACTGTAGGGAGAAGGCAGAGTGACTGAGAACTGTAGGGAGAAGGCAGAGTGACTGAGAACTGTAGGGAGAAGGCAGAGTGACTGAGAACTGTAGGGAGACGGCAGAGTGACTGAGAACTGTAGGGAGAAGGCAGAGTGACTGAGAACTGTAGGGAGAAGGCAGAGTGACTGAGAACTGTAGGGAGAAGGCAGAGTGACTGAGAACTGTAGGGAGAAGGCAGAGTGACTGAGAACTGTAGGGAGAAGGCAGAGTGACTGAGAACTGTAGGGAGAAGGCAGAGTGACTGAGAACTGTAGGGAGAAGGCAGAGTGACTGAGAACTGTAGGGAGAAGGCAGAGTGACTGAGAACTGCAGGGAGAAGGCAGAGTGACTGAGAACTGTAGGGAGAAAGCAGAATGACCCAACTCGTGACCTCGCAGACAGCCCTAACCAATGAATAATAAGGACTTACTCTTGCTTTGTTTTTGATTGATCTCTCTCTGTGTTTATATCCAGGCATTATTGCAGTTCTCTGTGGGGTTGGGATGTTTGCACAGTGACCAGTCGTGTCAGACGAGACTCCAGCTCCGCAGTGAGAAACAAAAGACAATCGTGATTGATGCGCCATGGAGGGCGGGAACGAAGTGGATCTGTCCAACAATAACATCAGCCCGCTGTGGAAGCGGCACTCAGCCAATCACACTGGCCCCAGCCAGCCAAAGGCCCGGCCCCTCAGCTACCAGATAGACAGACTCCACATGACTGACTTCCCCGTAGAGGACAGTAAGTGCAGCTTTACCCTGAGCCAGCCTGCAGAGACACTGGTGGCTACGTCGGGAGGAGGGACGGTCATTCTGAAGCACGTTCTCAACCAACCCACCAGGAGAACACGGGTAGTCAGGAGTATAAGCATTGGACATCTGGCCAAAGGACGTTTCTCTCTGTCCAAGTTCAAGTCGGAGGACAAGTTTTCGTCATTGGACAATAAGGCGTACCATGGTGAGAGTGTTGGTAAAATCGGTAACAAGGAGAAGGTGTGGTCAGACAAGCGGCCACGGGATGCCCTGAAGCGACTCTCCAGCCCGTTCACCCTCACCTCTCACAAAGACCAGATAGTATTTGGAACAAGTTCCTCACTGCCGGACCCTGCCTCCTCCAATCACCCCTCTCCCCCTGCCACCCCCAATAACAACCACCACCATAACCAGACCTCCCCTTCTTCCTATCACCCCTTAACCCCTAGCCCATCTCACAGCTCCACCTGCAGTATCTCCTCCCTCACCTCCACCTCCACCCCTTCTGACCCCCCCACACCCCGCAGCCCCTCCCCTGCTGACATGTCTTCCCCCTCCCTCTCTCCTCCTCCCTCCATTGTCCTCAGCACCCACAGTGCAGCTGCCCTGAAGATGGGCACACAGCAGCTGATCCCCAAAGGGCTGGCGTCCCTGAGCAAGGCCTCTCCTGCTGGGGTACAGAGCCAGGGTCTGGGGGGTCTGTTGGGCCTGGATCCTACCAAGCGGGCCCTACGAGCACTCAGTATGGTGGAGACTGGAACCTTCTTCTCCACGGACGGAGGGGGAGAGGGGACAGACCAGGATGAGAGCCCTGGGAGTCTGAAGAGAGGGTTGAGGTCTACCTCGTACAGGAGAGCAGTGGTGAGTGGAGTGGAAATGGAAGTACCGTCTGTAGACCCCAAGTCCCATCGCCTGTCCCAACCTGTAGACCCCAAGTCCCATCGCCTGTCCCAACCTGTAGACCCCAAGTCCCATCGCCTGTCCCAACCTGTAGACCCCAAGTCCCATAACCTGTCCCAACCTGTAGACCACAAATCTCATTGTCTGTCTCAGTCTGTACTCAAAGGACTACAGGAGGTCAAGGAGACACCTACCAGCCCAGGGAAGAAGAACAAGGTAGGAACAGATGTATTATTTTCCAGGAAATTGTCATGATACCGTTCTCTCCTTGCTTTGCCCCATGTACCTGGATATTACTGTCTGTTACCTTGCAGTTACACTGTACAGTTTACTACCACCCATCTGCCTGATGGATTCATGTTTGATTAACTGCTCTCCTGAAGTTCACATCAGGACCAAAGTCCACAGCTAGCTTGACTTTGGAACATTGTCAGGAGGAGCTTGTGTTGAAGTCAGGCTAATGATTGCAATACACACACACACACAAACACACACACACTCCAGTCCACTGCTCTTTAATTAGGCGGGGTCAGGTTGACAGGTCAGTGCAGAGGTCAGGGTTCAACAGCAGGTGACAGGGGACCTGCTTACACCCGTCATTTAGAATGTGACAGGTGCGTGTGGAGACGGGTAGACGTTGTTAAGGTAACCAACGTGGTACAATAATGTCATTCATAACCAGATTTGGCTAATAAAGCATCATTTAGGATATTGTGATGACTATGCTCACAATAACTGATCTAGTGACGGTCTTATTTCTCAGTTCATAATGGTAATATAAGTCTGGGTCAGGGAGAGCTGATCCTAGGTTTTTAATAGTTGAAACGTCTTCTCCTCTCTCAGAGACCTGATAAGAAGCCAGGACTGGTCACACAGAGGACTTTTGACAGGGAAGGTGAGTGTCTCTGTCTCCGTCGTGGATATCAACTCCTTATCACTGCCATGTTCTATCCACATGTTTAAGGTCTTGTCCTCAATGGGGACTGTACTATTGTGATGCGTCCTCAACCTGTCTGTCTGTCTGTCTGTCTGTCTGTGGTTTGATCCACCCTCAACCTGTCTCTCTGTCTGTGGTTTGATCCACCCTCAACCTGTCTCTCTGTCTGTGGTGTGATCCACCCTCAACCTGTCTGTGGTTTGATCCACCCTCAACCTGTCTGTCTGTCTGTGGTTTGATCCACCCTCAACCTGTCTGTGGTTTGATCCACCCTCAACCTGTCTGTCTGTCTGTCTGTGGTGTGATCCACCCTCAACCTGTCTGTCTGTCTGTGGTGTGATTCAACCTGTCTGTGGTTTGATCCAACCTGTCTGTCTCTCTGTGGTTTGATCCAACCTGTCTGTCTCTCTGTGGTTTGATCCAACCTGTCTGTCTCTCTGTGGTTTGATCCAACCTGTCTGTCTCTCTGTGGTTTGATCCAACCTGTCTGTCTCTCTGTGGTTTGATCCAACCTGTCTGTCTCTCTGTGGTTTGATCCAACCTGTCTGTCTCTCTGTGGTTTGATCCAACCTGTCTGTCTCTCTGTGGTTTGATCCAACCTGTCTGTCTCTGTGGTTTGATCCAACCTGTCTGTCTCTCTGTGGTTTGATCCAACCTGTCTGTCTGTCTGTGGTTTGATCCAACCTGTCTGTCTCTCTGTGGTTTGATCCAGAGGAGGAACTGTATCAGAACTACCAGGAGAAAGCTCTTCACAATGACTCTGATGAGGACCAGTCCAGAGAGCCCAAACCTGACGACGGCATCGTGGTGCAGTACAGACCCATACGCACCTCCTGGAGCCAACTCAGTGTGGTGAGACACACATTCACATACACACACATTCACACACACAGACACAGTGGTGCGGTGCCTGTCTGCACATACAGTACAGAGACACACAGTGTCTGGTTGGGAGATGGAATGCCAGTGCTGGCCAGGATGTTGTTCCATCTGATCTGGCTGCAGTCCTTACACTGTGTCTCTGTCTGTCTGTCTCTGCCTGTCTGTCTCTGCCTGTCTGTCTCTGCCTGTCTGTCTCTGCCAGTCTGTCTGTCTGTCTGTCTGTCTGTCTGTCTGTCTGTCTGTCTGTCTGTCTGTCTGTCTGTCTGTCTGTCTGTCTGTCTCTGTCTGCCTGTCTGTCTGTCTCTGTCTGCCTGTCTGTCTGTCTCTGTCTGCCTGTCTGTCTCTGCCTCTCTGTCTCTGCCTCTCTGTCTCTGCCTGTCTGTCTGTCTGTCTGTCTGTCTGTCTGTCTGTCTGTCTGTCTGTCTGTCTGTCTGTCTGTCTGTCTCTGCCTGTCTGTCTGCCTGTCTGTCTCTGCCTGTCTGTCTCTGCCTGTCTGTCTCTGCCTGCCTGCCTGCCTGTCTGTCTCTGCCTGTCTGTCTCTGCCTGTCTGTCTCTGCCTGTCTGTCTCTGCCTGTCTGTCTGTCTGTGGGGGGGGGCGAGAGGAGTGAAGGGGAGAGAGGAGTGAAGGGGAGGGGGAGAGAGGAGTGGAGGGGGAGGGGGAGAGAGCAGGGAGAAAGATCTGGGCCAACAGACTAAGAGCACCAGCCGGCACGGCGCCAGCCTGCTGGTAATCACCAGGGAGTCTTCTCAATGGAAGAATGTGAAATATGTTTCCCCTAGAGAGCAGCGTGGCCACTCCGATTATGACATCATGTAATGCAGTGTGGGCCCAGGATGGTAGGATGGAGGGAGGGAGAGAACGGAGGAGGGGGCAGGGCTGTTTTCCACTTAGGTGTTCTGTTCTCCTTGTTGATGTTTACTCTTATCTGGAGCTGCTTAAGATGGTATGTCAGGGAGATGGAGGGAGGAAGGGAGAGAGATATGCACAGATACACATGGAGACAGATACTTTTAGAGGGGAGGAGCAGGACATGGAAGGAAATTAAACTGACGAGAGAGAGAGATGTTACCGGAGAACCCTTGTTTCTGATATTGCTCTGCAGACAGTAGAGGACACTTAGTTCTGATAGAGATATTCACACGTATCCAGTTGTTTCCAGCGTGTAGAAAAGAGAAGAGGGGAGGTAAAGGAGGATAAAGAGGTAGACAATACCACTAATCTGTCCTGTCCCTGGCCTGTCCCTGGCCTGTCCCTGGCCTGTCCCTGTCCTGTCCCTGTCCTGTCCCTGGCCTGTCCCTGTCCCTGTCCTGTCCCTGTCCTGTCCCTGTCCTGTCCCTGTCCTGTCCCTGTCGTGACCCTGTCCTGTCCTGTCCCTGGCCTGTCCTGTCCCTGTCCTGTCCCTGGCCTGTCCTGTCCCTGTCCCTGTCCTGTCCCTGGCCTGTCCTGTCCTGTCCCTGGCCTGTCCCTGTCCTGTCCCTGGCCTGTCCCTGGCCTGTCCCTGTCCTGTCCCTGGCCTGTCCCTGTCCTGTCCTGTCCTACTATAAAAACGCTACGGCTGTTGTGGTTTATAGTAGTTAGATGTTCAGCTGTTTACACTGTGAACAGGGAAGGCTGTAGTGGTTTATAGTAGTTAGATGTTCAGCTGTTTACACTGTGAACAGGGAAGGCTGTAGTGGTTTATAGTAGTTAGATGTTCAGCTGTTTACACTGTGAACAGGGAAGGCTGTAGTGGTTTATAGTAGTTAGATGTTCAGCTGTTTACACTGTGAACAGGGAAGGCTGTAGTGGTTTATAGTAGTTAGATGTTCTGCTGTTTCCACTGTGAACAGGGAAGGCTGTAGTGGTTTATAGTAGTTAGATGTTCAGCTGTTTACACTGTGAACAGGGAAGGCTGTAGTGGTTTATAGTAGTTAGATGTTCAGCTGTTTACACTGTGAACAGGGAAGGCTGTAGTGGTTTATAGTAGTTAGATGTTCTGCTGTTTCCACTGTGAACAGGGAAGGCTGTAGTGGTTTATAGTAGTTAGATGTTCAGCTGTTTACACTGTGAACAGGGAAGGCTGTAGTGGTTTATAGTAGTTAGATGTTCAGCTGTTTACACTGTGAACAGGGAAGGCTGTAGTGGTTTATAGTAGTTAGATGTTCAGCTGTTTACACTGAACAGGGAAGGCTGTAGTGGTTTATAGTAGTTAGATGTTTACACTGTGAACAGGGAAGGTTGTTGTGGTTTATAGTAGTTAGATGTTTACACTGTGAACAGGGAAGGCAGTAGTGGTTTATAGTAGTTAGATGTTCAGCTGTTTACACTGTGAACAGGGAAGGTTGTTGTGGTTTATAGTAGTTAGATGTTCAGCTTTTTACACTGTGAACAGGGAAGGCTGTAGTGGTTTATAGTAGTTAGATGTTCACACTGTGAACAGTGAAGGCTGTAGTGGTTTATAGTAGTTAGATGTTCAGCTGTTTACACTGTGAACAGGGAAGGCTGTAGTGGTTTATAGTAGTTAGATGTTTCCACTGTGAACAGGGAAGGCTGTAGTGGTTTATAGTAGTTAGATGTTCATCTGTTTACACTGAACAGGGAAGGCTGTAGTGGTTTATAGTAGTTAGATGTTTACACTGTGAACAGGGAAGGCTGTTGTGGCTTATAGTAGTTAGATGTTTACACTGTGAACAGGGAAGGCTGAAGTGGTTTATAGTAGTTAGATAGCTAACTAGATACTAAATTAACTTCTTAAGGTAAAAATCCAACCAGGAAGTGGAAAGTTTGAGAATTGTAGTTCTTCTTTTGAATCTCTATCGAAACTACAGTTTCTGTGGGGTCACGTTGCACTTCCTAAGGCTTCCATTGGCTGTCAAAAGCCTTCAGAAAGTTCTTAAGGCATTCTCCTGTTACTGGGCAGATAATAGGAGCTCAGTCACTGATTGGACTGCCTGAGGACAAAGGGATTGGATATGCGCGGTCCCGCGAGCGCGCTGTTCCTTCTTTTTCTCCTTGAATGAATACGCTATTGTCCGGTTGGAATATTATCACAATTTTACATTAAAAATACCATAAAGATTGATTTTAAACAATGTTGACATGCTTCTAAGAACGGTAATGGAACATTTAGACTTTTCGACTCTGGTACCACGCTCGCGCGTTATGCCATTGGATAGTGCTCTGAACGCACGAACAAAACGGAGGTATTTGGACGTAAATATGGATTATTTCGAACCAAAACAACATTTCTTGTGGAAGTAGCAGTCCTGGGAGTGCATTCTGACCAAGATCAGCAAAGGTAAGAGAATATTTATAATACTAATTCTGAGTTTAGGTGACCCCGAACTTGGCGGGTGTCTGTATAGCTTGCTGTGATGACGAGCTATGTACTCAGAATATTGAACAATGTGCTTTCTCCATAAAGCTATTTTAAAATCTGACACAGAGGTTGCATCCAGGAGTAGTCTATCTATAATTCTTTAAATAATTGTTATATATTTTGTCAAAGTTTATGATGAATATTTTTGTAAATTGATGTGCACATTCACCGGACGTTTTGGTGGGAATACGTTTTCTGAACATCACGCGCCAATGTAAAATGCTGTTTTTGGATATAAATATGAACTTTATCGAACAAAACATACATGTATTGTGTAACATGATGTCCTAGGAGTGTCATCTGATGAAGATCGTCAAAGGTTAGAGCTTCATTTAGCTGTGTTTTGTTTTTTTGTGACATTATATCCTTGCTTAGAAAATGGCTGTGTGGTTATTTTTGTCTATGTACTCTCCTAACATAATCTAATGTTTTGCTTTCGCTGTGAAGCCTTTTTGAAACGGGACAATGTGGTTACATTAAGGACGAATGCATCTTTAAAATGGTGTAAAATAGTCGTATGTTTGAGAAATTTGAATTATGAGATTTTGTTGTTTTGAATTTGCCGCCCTGATATTTCACTGGCTGACGCTAGCGTCCCACGTAGCCCATAGAAGTTAACAAACCAAATGCAGAACTGCAGAGCATTTAGTACATTTTAGAAAGTTAACTTAATATTTATAAGATATCAACACCAGGTTTGTGGGTTCGATTCCCATGGGTGACAGGTACGAACTAATATGAAAATATATGTGCTCTAATATGAAAATATATGTCTCTCTGGATAAGAGCGTCTGCACAATAAAGTTACCAGTAACATCTGTAGGGTCAGACTATTATCTGTTTCCTGGAATCTCTAGTTTCCAGTAACATCTGTAGGGTAGGACTGTTCTCTGTTTCCTGGAAGTCTCTATTTCCAGTAACATCTGTAGGGTAGGACTGTTCTCTGTTTCCTGGAAGTCTCTAGTTTCCAGTAACATCTGTAGGGTAGGACTGTTCTCTGTTTCCTAGAAGTCTCTAGTTTCCAGTAACATCTGTAGGGTAGGACTGTTCTCTGTTTCCTGGAAGTCTCTAGTTTCCAGTAACATCTGTAGGGTAGGACTGTTCTCTGTTTCCTAGAAGTCTCTAGTTTCCAGTAACATCTGTAGGGTAGGACTGTTCTCTGTTTCCTGGAAGTCTCTAGTTTCCAGTAACATCTGTAGGGTAGGACTGTTCTCTGTTTCCTAGAAGTCTCTAGTTTCCAGTAACATCTGTAGGGTAGGACTGTTCTCTGTTTCCTAGAAGTCTCTAGTTTCCAGTAACATCTGTAGGGTAGAACTGTTCTCTGTTTCCTGGAAGTCTCTAGTTTCCAGTAACATCTGTAGGGTAGGACTGTTCTCTGTTTCCTGGAAGTCTCTATTTCCAGTAACATCTGTAGGGTAGGACTGTTCTCTGTTTCCTGGAAGTCTCTAGTTTCCAGTAACATCTGTAGGGTAGGACTGTTCTCTGTTTCCTGGAAGTCTCTAGTTTCCAGTAACATCTGTAGGGTAGGACTGTTATCTGTTTCCTAGAAGTCTCTAGTTTCCAGTAACATCTGTAGGGTAGGACTGTACTCTGTTTCCTGGAAGTCTCTAGTTTCCAGTAACATCTGTAGGGTAGGACTGTTCTCTGTTTCCTGGAAGTCTCTAGTTTCCAGTAACATCTGTAGGGTAGGACTGTTCTCTGTTTCCTAGAAGTCTCTAGTTTCCAGTAACATCTGTAGGGTAGGACTGTTATCTGTTTCCTAGAAGTCTCTAGTTTCCAGTAACATCTGTAGGGTAGGACTGTTCTCTGTTTCCTGGAAGTCTCTAGTTTCCAGTAACATCTGTAGGGTAGGACTGTTATCTGTTTCCTGGAAGTCTCTAGTTTCCAGTAACATCTGTAGGGTAGGACTGTTCTCTGTTTCCTAGAAGTCTCTAGTTTCCAGTAACATCTGTAGGGTAGGACTGTTCTCTGTTTCCTGGAAGTCTCTAGTTTCCAGTAACATCTGTAGGGTAGGACTGTTCTCTGTTTCCTAGAAGTCTTTAGTTTCCAGTAACATCTGTATGGTAGGACTGTTCTCTGTTTCCTGGAAGTCTCTAGTTTCCAGTAACATCTGTAGGGTAGGGCTGTTCTCTGTTTCCTAGAAGTCTCTAGTTTCCAGTAACATCTGTAGGGTAGGACTGTTCTCTGTTTCCTAGAAGTCTCTAGTTTCCAGTAACAGTAGGGACAGCAGGAAGTGGTATATCTATGAGTGTTGACACCATACTCTTGGATGAGAGGTTTAACCCCCTCCCTGGTTAAGGATAGGACAGGGGAGGGATGCCTACAGCCAACCTCTTACCCCAAGCACTCCCTATTGACTGAAAAACGAGTTTCGGTTGTCACAGTTACGCCTGTCTCTCTGTGTTCTCAGGGAAACTCCAAAAGCAGGGTGAAGTTCAGTTGCCGTGGCAGGAAGGTGTTTACTAGGACACTAAAGACATGCGAGTCCATAGATGCAGTAGATAAATAGAAGTTGATTGCCCTTAAAGGGAATTTGTCTTGCAAATTGAAACAAGCTTGGCAAGCTTTTGGCAGTGTGTGTGTGTGTGTGTGTGTGTGTGTGTGTGTGTGTGTGTGTGTGTGTGTGTGTGTGTGTGTGTGTGTGTGTGTGTGTGTGTGTGTGTGTGTGTGTGTGTGTGTGTGTGTGTGTTTTGAACATCTGCTGGGCCAGGAGGAGGTCGTTGAGGACACTGATATTGTCCCAACCTGTCAGCAACACAAAGATGACTCCTTTGTGTGTGTGTCCCAAGTGTGGATGTGTTTGCAAAGGTCTCCATTAGGGTTGTTACAATACCGGTATCGTGAAACTCAGAGGTTTCATGACAAGGACAAAACGTGAAGCAGACTACATATCCTGAGGGAAAACAGTCCTGATGTCAGAAACAAACAGCCCGCTGTTGTCACCCAGAAATATGTTTATTTTCCAAACTATATCACACTGTTACATACAGCAGGTTTTAAACAACCAAAGATTTAGACCCACTTTGTGTTTTCCTTTTTTCCATGGAAAATCAGTTATGGTAGTATCACCATGCTGGTATACTGTCAACCCTGGTCTCTGGTGGCAAAGGTCTCCTTGGTAAATACCTTCATGGCTGGGGACTAAGGAGCAGAGAGGGGTAAATACCTTCATGGCTGGGGACTAAGGAGCAGAGAGGGGTAAATATCATCATGGCTGGGGACTAAGGAGCAGAGAGGGGTAAATACCTTCATGGCTGGGGACTAAGGAGCAGAGAGGGGTAAATATCATCATGGCTGGGGACTAAGGAGCAGAGAGGGGTAAATATCATCATGGCTGGGGACTAAGGAGCAGAGAGGGGTAAATATCATCATGGCTGGGGACTAAGGAGCAGAGAGGGGTAAATATCATCATGGCTGGGGACTAAGGAGCAGAGAGAGGGGTAAATATCATCATGGCTGGTGACTAAGGAGCAGAGAGGGGTAAATATCATCATGGCTGGGGACTAAGGAGCAGAGAGGGGTAAATATCATCATGGCTGGGGACTAAGGAGCAGAGAGGGGTAAATATCATCATGGCTGGGGACTAAGGAGCAGAGAGGGGTAAATATCATCATGGCTGGGGACTAAGGAGCAGAGAGAGGGGTAAATATCATCATGGCTGGGGACTAAGGAGCAGAGAAGGGTAAATATCATCATGGCTGGGGACTAAGTAGCAGAGAGGGGTAAATATCATCATGGCTGGGGACTAAGGAGCAGAGAGGGGTAAATATCATCATGGCTGGGGACTAAGGAGCAGAGAGGGGTAAATATCATCATGGCTGGGGGACTAAGGAGCAGAGAGGGGTAAATATCATCATGGCTGGGGACTAAGGAGCAGAGAGGGGTAAATATCATCATGGCTGGGGACTAAGGAGCAGAGAGGGGTAAATATCATCATGACTGGGGACTAAGGAGCAGAGAGGGGTAAATATCATCATGGCTGGGGACTAAGGAGCAGAGAGAGGGTAAATATCATCATGGCTGGGGACTAAGGAGCAGAGAGGGGTAAATATCATCATGGCTGGGGACTAAGGAGCAGAGAGGGGTAAATATCATCATGGCTGGGGACTAAGGAGCAGAGAGGGGTAAATACCTTCATGGCTGGGGACTAAGGAGCAGAGAGGGGTAAATATCATCATGGCTGGGGACTAAGGAGCAGAGAGGGGTAAATATCATCATGGCTGGGGACTAAGGAGCAGAGAGGGGTAAATATCATCATGGCTGGGGACTAAGGAGCAGAGAGATCACTTCCTGTTATCAGTTGGAGTTGGACAGGAGTTTTAAGGTTGTTTGTATGGTGGCTGTAGGGAGGAGTGGGATGGTGCTTGGGGACGATGATGGTGGCTGTATGGAGGAGTGGCATGGTGCTTGGGGACGATGATGGTGGCTGTATTGAGGAGTGGCATGGTGCTTGGGGACGATGATGGTGGCTGTATGGAGGAGTGGCATGGTGCTTGGGGACGATGATGGTGGCTGTATGGAGGAGTGGCATGGTGCTTGGGGACGACGATGGTGGCTGTATGGAGGAGTGGCATGGTGCTTGGGGACGATGATGGTGGCTGTATGGAGGAGTGGCATGGTGCTTGGGGACGACGATGGTGGCTGTATGGAGGACTGGCATGGTGCTTGGGGACGATGATGGTGGCTGTATGGAGGAGTGGCATGGTGCTTGGGGACGATGATGGTGGCTGTATGGAGGAGTGGCATGGTGTTTGGGGACGATGATGGAGGACTGTGTGTGGTTCGGTATTAACAGGAAGTGCTCCAGGTAGCTCCTGTTTTATAGTGGGTGAAACATGAGAGGGACACACTGTTTTATTCAAAACACACACACACACACACACACACAACCATGCATGGTCACACACACACACAGCCATGCATGGTCACACACACACACACACACACACACACACACACACACACACACACACACACACAACCATGCATGGTCACACACACACACACACACACACACACAACCATGCATGGTCACACACACACACACAACCATGCATGGACACACACACACACACACACACACACACACACAACCATGCATGGTCACACACACACACACGCACACAACCATGCATGGTCACACACACACACACACACACACACACACACACAACCATGCATGGTCACACACACACACACACACACACACACCACACACACACACAACCATGCATGGTCACACACACACACACACACACACACACACACACACACACACACACACACACACACACACACACACACACACACACAACCATGCATGGTCACACACACACACACACACACAACCATGCATACTCCTACACGTCCGTCTGATACCAAGGAGTGTTGTCCTGGATGTAGGATGAGATGTTTCTTCACGGGTGACAGAAACCTCCACGACAACACTGAGATCTGAACACAACTGCACTCCGAGGCAGTCACTGGCTCAGTTTACCTGTCAGTCCGTGTCCACCTGAGCTCTACTCCAGTCACTGGCTCAGTTTACCTGTCAGTCCGTGTTCACCTGAGCTCTACTCCAGTCACTGGCTCAGTGTACCTGTCAGTCCGTGTCCACCTGAGCTCTACTCCAGTCACTGGCTCAGTTTACCTGTCAGTCCGTGTTCACCTGAGCTCTACTCCAGTCACTGGCTCAGTGTACCTGTCAGTCCGTGTCCACCTGAGCTCTACTCCAGTCACTGGCTCAGTTTACCTGTCAGTCCGTGTCCACCTGAGCTCTACTCCAGTCACTGGCTCAGTTTACCTGTCAGTCCGTGTTCACCTGAGCTCTACTCCAGTCACTGGCTCAGTGTACCTGTCAGTCCGTGTCCACCTGAGCTCTACTCCAGTCACTGGCTCAGTGTACCTGTCAGTCCGTGTCCACCTGAGCTCTACTCCAGTCGCTGGCTCAGTTTACCTGTCAGTCAGGGGCCACCTGAGCTCTACTCCAGTCACTGGCTCAGTTTACCTGTCAGTCCGTGTCCACCTGAGCTCTACTCCAGTCACTGGCTCAGTTTACCTGTCAGTCCGTGTCCACCTGAGCTCTACTCCAGTCACTGGCTCAGTTTACCTGTCAGTCCGTGTTCACCTGAGCTCTACTCCAGTCACTGGCTCAGTTTACCTGTCAGTCAGGGGCCACCTGAGCTCTACTCCAGTCACTGGCTCAGTTTACCTGTCAGTCCGTGTCCACCTGAGCTCTACTCCAGTCACTGGCTCAGTTTACCTGTCAGTCCGTGTCCACCTGAGCTCTACTCCAGTCACTGGCTCAGTTTACCTGTCAGTCCGTGTTCACCTGAGCTCTACTCCAGTCACTGGCTCAGTTTACCTGTCAGTCCGTGTCCACCTGAGCTCTACTCCAGTCACTGGCTCAGTTTACCTGTCAGTCCGTGTTCACCTGAGCTCTACTCCAGTCACTGGCTCAGTTTACCTGTCAGTCCGTGTCCACCTGAGCTCTACTCCAGTCACTGGCTCAGTTTACCTGTCAGTCCGTGTCCACCTGAGCTCTACTCCAGTCACTGGCTCAGTTTACCTGTCAGTCCGTGTTCACCTGAGCTCTACTCCAGTCACTGGCTCAGTGTACCTGTCAGTCCGTGTCCACCTGAGCTCTACTCCAGTCACTGGCTCAGTTTACCTGTCAGTCCGTGTCCACCTGAGCTCTACTCCAGTCACTGGCTCAGTTTACCTGTCAGTCCGTGTCCACCTGAGCTCTACTCCAGTCACTGGCTCAGTGTACCTGTCAGTCCGTGTCCACCTGAGCTCTACTCCAGTCACTGGCTCAGTTTACCTGTCAGTCCGTGTCCACCTGAGCTCTACTCCAGTCACTGGCTCAGTTTACCTGTCAGTCCGTGTCCACCTGAGCTCTACTCCAGTCACTGGCTCAGTTTACCTGTCAGTCAGGGGCCACCTGAGCTCTACTCCAGTCACTGGCTCAGTTTACCTGTCAGTCCGTGTCCACCTGAGCTCTACTCCAGTCACTGGCTCAGTTTACCTGTCAGTCCGTGTCCACCTGAGCTCTACTCCAGTCACTGGCTCAGTTTACCTGTCAGTCCGTGTTCACCTGAGCTCTACTCCAGTCACTGGCTCAGTTTACCTGTCAGTCCGTGTCCACCTGAGCTCTACTCCAGTCACTGGCTCAGTTTACCTGTCAGTCCGTGTCCACCTGAGCTCTACTCCAGTCACTGGCTCAGTTTACCTGTCAGTCTGTGTTCACCTTAGCTCTACTCCAGTCACTGGCTCAGTTTACCTGTCAGTCCGTGTCCACCTGAGCTCTACTCCAGTCACTGGCTCAGTTTACCTGTCAGTCCGTGTCCACCTGAGCTCTACTCCAGTCACTGGCTCAGTTTACCTGTCAGTCCGTGTCCACCTGAGCTCTACTCCAGTCACTGGCTCAGTTACCTGTCAGTCCGTGTCCACCTGAGCTCTACTCCAGTCACTGGCTCAGTTTACCTGTCAGTCCGTGACCACCTGAGCTCTACTCCAGTCCGGATGCGCAGGTTGTTGAGGTCCAGCCAATCTGACCAGACTCCAAAGCCCGTAGCACGAGTGTCTCTAATTTTCCATTGGCCTTCCTCCTGAAGCCCAAGAAGTTATCCTCAGTGTCCCTGGCCAGCGGAACCTTCCTCCTTCGTAGGTCCAGAAGAAGGGAGGCTCTGGCTAACTCCCTGTCTGTCACATCGTCACTGTTGAGCATGTTCAACAGATGATTCAGTCTGGTAGCAGTGTAAATCCACTCAACATTCTGGACACCTAAACACCCCTCTCTTTGGCTCAAGAAGACAACATCACATGTGGTGTGTTGAAGCATAGACACCTAAACACCCCTCTCTTTGGCTCAGGAAGACATCACATGTGGTGTGTTGAAGAATAGACACCTAAACACCCCTCTCTTTGGCTCAGGAAGACAACATCACGTGTGGTGTGTTGAAGCATAGACACTTTCTCACCACTTGAACAGGTTTGTTATTCATTTCCCTCAGAACCTTCTGTGGGAGAGGCACATTGGCAAGCAGATGTTGAATCTTTGCTAGGGTCACCTTTCTCACAGCTTCTAGCTTCATGACCACAGGCAGAGGGGAAACGTCAATCACATCAAGCGTGGTTGAATACTCATGGACAAGCTCCTCAATTTGTCCCCCCCCCACTCGCCAGCAACATTACACGTATGACCAAGATACTGGGCAGGGTTCTGGGGTATGCGCTGTTGGTCAGAATAATGATGTTGCAATTGGTATGCCAATTTTTCCCTGCATACCTTTCTCTGTTCTCTTTCGTGTTGAGTCCCACTGCTACAAGTGATGGTTGAATGGTATCCCGATTTATAAAGCACAGCTGCTTCTTGATCCAGTCACCGAGGGAGGTCACGGTCACCTCCGCTGGGCATTCCAAGAGTGTAGGGAACTTTCTCAGGATCCGTACAACATCGTTCAGGAGTGGAGCACCAGAGGGTCTCCCGTCCCGATGTTCTGAGGAACAGATGGCTTTCCTGTAGAAAGTTCCATTCAGAATAGCCGCCACTCTATTCCATTTCCCTGGATCTCCGGAAGAGACAAAGTTGGTTTTCTCCTGGAGAACTTTAGTGTCTAGGCTTTTTCTGAAGGCTCTCCATGAGTCTGGAATTGTTTCCATTCATGTTGCGACAGTCGATGTTCATACTCAGAGAGAACTGGCCAGGTATCTCCGCCCACCAGATGAACCCGGGGGATGGGTTGTGAATGCTCCATTGCCGCTGGTAGATTCAGCCACTGAGTAGGGCATGTCGATGTTTTTAGCATTGCGACAAGGCACATCTGTACCTAAAAGTGTCCAAGAAATCATCTGACCTTTTACTGCGCTAACGGTGGGAATTACAATGGGTGAGCTTAAGTTATGTTAGTAGATAACCATGAGCTGCAACACTCACATCTTGCTTAGGGTCACACACACACACACACACACACACACGTGCACCACACACGTGCACCTAAACTATCCTGTGCACACTCCCAGACTTCCCCAATGAGAACCTTTCTCTCTCTAAACTTAGACTGTGGTCAGCTCTTATAAGTCTGGGGTCTTACTTCGGCTCTTACAGGTCTTTATTCAGCTCCTACAGGTCTTTATTCAGCTCCTACAGGTCTTTATTCAGCTCTTACAGGTCTTTATTCAGCTCCTACAGGTCTTTACTCAGCTCCTACAGGTCTTTACTCAGCTCCTACAGGTCTTTATTCAGCTCCTACAGGTCTTTATTCAGCTCCTACAGGTCTTTATTCAGCTCCGACAGGTCTTTATTCAGCTCCGACAGGTCTTTATTCAGCTCCGACAGGTCTTTATTCAGCTCCGACAGGTCTTTATTCAGCTCGTACAGGTCTTTATTCAGCTCCTACAGGTCTTTATTGAGCTCCGACAGGTCTTTATTGAGCTCCGACAGGTCTTTATTGAGCTCCGACAGGTCTTTATTCAGCTCCGACAGGTCTTTATTCAGCTCGTACAGGTCTTTATTCAGCTCCGACAGGTCTTTATTCAGCTCGTACAGGTCTTTATTCAGCTCGTACAGGTCTTTATTCAGCTCCTACAGGTCTTTACTCAGCTCCTACAGGTCTTTATTCAGCTCCGACAGGTCTTTATTCAGCTCCGACAGGTCTTTATTCAGCTCGTACAGGTCTTTATTGAGCTCCTACAGGTCTTTATTGAGCTCCTACAGGTCTTTATTCAGCTCCTACAGGTCTTTATTGAGCTCCGACAGGTCTTTATTCAGCTCCGACAGGTCTTTATTCAGCTCGTACAGGTCTTTATTCAGCTCCTACAGGTCTTTATTCAGCTCCTACAGGTCTTTATTCAGCTCCTACAGGTCTTTATTCAGCTCCCACAGGTCTGGTATGATAACTACTCCCTTTGTTACAGTTAGTGGACTCATGAACATAGTTTGTGTGACTGTCTTGCCCCTTTCACTGACAGACATAACGTGTGTGTGCTGCCACAGTGGGCCCCTAGCTCTGAGAGTTGGGACTACCTGTGATGGATACAGATAGAGACAACCTTGATGGACACAGAGGTCTACCTCACCTTAAACAATTCCTTTCATTCCTTCAGGTACAGCATGTACCTGGTTATGTGTAAGTGGTGGCATGTAGCCATTAGACTTGTGTTGTTAGAGATGACATGTTCTTCCTCGCGTTGATACTTAAACCTATGTTCTAAACTGTGTTTTTCCTGCAGGTAAAGAAGAGTGGAATTAAGCTCAGCCAGGAGGAGCGGAAAAGACAAGAGGTAACAGCCTTATTCAGTGTGTGTGTGTGTGTGTGTGTGTGTGTGTGTGTGTGTGTGAGAGAGATGGAGTGTGTGTGTGTATGCGTGTGACCCTTTCCCTTCAAACATGGACAGTTCCTACAAAGGATAAAGCAGACTGCCTCCAGAGGGTTAGAAATGTGTTCACACACACACACACACACACACACACACACACACACACACACACACACACACACAGAAAAGTCACTTACTGTAGCACCCTGGGAAATGTAATATACGGTGCCTGAACTCCTCTTCCTGTAACCTCTCCACAGCAATAATAAACCCTTCTTAAAGGGGAGGGCTAGAAAATATGGACCATAGACAAAATAAACCAGTTTATATGTCAGGGACAGATGAATTCATAGCACGGCTGTCTAAGCAAATTTACATTTTACATTTTAGTCATTTAGCAGACGCTCTTATCCAGAGCGACTTACAGTAGTGAATGCATACATTTCATATAATTTCATACATTTTTTATATATTTTTCATGTGCTGGCCCCCCGTGGGAATAAATGTCTATAGAGGACAGAGATGTAGCAAAGCACAGTTTTGATAAAATGTACAGAGGCGTAACATACCAGTCTTCCCCTTACTAACATATGGCCTTTTAAATTGGAAGTTTTATTTGAAGTCTGTCTTGAATGTTGCCCGCTGGTCTTTGAGCCCTGCTATGACATCTTCTAGCCTGCACCTCCCACACGCGTTATTGCCCAATGACATGCCAGAGATATTAGTACAGCACACAGATGTTAGGTACATGAATGAATTTAATTTACACCCACTTCGTTTATATTGAGTCATAACCTGCTGTGGGAAGTCTGCATGTTCTGATCTGCTGAGGAGGTTATTGGGGAGAATATCAGTTCTGAGGATACACACGGGACATTTTGTTGGACGTCTCTCTCTCTCTACTGGATGTGTCTAAGAGTTTGTAACGTAACGTATTTTTTAAAGTTGCGTTACTGATTACTCTCCCTCCCTCTCTCTCTGTGTCCCTCCCTCTCCCTCTCTCTCTGTGTCTCTCTCTCTCTCTGTCTCTCTGTCTCCCTCCCTCTACCTCTCTCTGTCTCTCTGTCTCCCTCTCCCTCTTTCTCTGTGTCTCCCTGTCTCTCTGTCTCCCTCCCTCTCCCTCTCTCTCTGTGTCTCTCTGTCTCTCTGTCTCCCTCTCCCTCTGTGTCTCTGTGTCAGGCCATATTTGAGTTGATATCGTCAGAACACTCCTACCTCCACAGTCTGGAGGTTCTGATCCGGATGTTCCAGAACTCAGGGGAGCTCAGCGACACCATGACCAAGACCGAGCACCACCACCTCTTCTCCAACATCACAGATGTGTGTGACGCCAGCAAGAAGTAGGTCCTGTGTGTGTGTGTGTGTGTGTGTGTGTGTGTGTGCTTGCCTTAGCTAGAGCAAGGGGGATTGTGGGTATTGTAGTTGATGTTCTTGAGGTGTATAAAGTCAGTGTGAGAACTAGGGCTGTCCCCGACAAAAAACATGTTGGTCAACCGACAGTTGTTTGTTCTTAAACATGTATTTTTCCATATATAGACACACACTATGTGTTTTAATCAAATCAACTATATATGTTTTGAGCTTGTCTGATGCTTTAAGCTTACGGTTTAATATAATAAGACAAATGACTCAAGAGGGAGCCAGAGATCAAGATAACCAGAAGAAAAAAACCTTAACCTGTCCGGACCATCCTCTTCCCTCTCCTGCTGGCTTTCACAGATTCTGCCGTTACTCTCCTGAAGTTGGCGGTAATAAGCTACATGATGATTCGGCAAACTTTCTCATGTGGAATGTCAATTTATTTGACCATTTCTACCGATCTACTTGTCAGTTATGGTTTTCATATGCAAATATTTGTGAAACAGTTTCATTTCATTTATTATAATGTCATTGTCATGTGGTTAATCAAAATTCTATCCAAATCTAAATCTAAATAACTTAAAAAGTAACTTCTGTTGCCATTGGCAACTATGTAAAAATAGCCTACATAAAGCCAACAAATAAAACATTGCAGGTAGAAAATATCCTGATAAAAATAAATATACTATAAATCACATTGGCTACACATGGCCTGTCTGCAACAAACTTGAAACAGTAACTTGTGTCTGGCCTGAAGCCTTTTGAAACATTGTATCAACTATTAACTTCTGTCTGGCCTGAAGCTTGCACTAGCAAACTTGCAACGTTGTATAAAATATTCTGGGCCCTCAGTTTCCTTCCCCAGTGAGATCGGGACAGACACAGCTGCAGGTTATTTATCACAAGGTGATAAGAAGCAGTGGTTGACTTTGGCAGGAGCTCAACGGAGCTGAGTACCGACACCTCACATGTTCTACTGCTTCAGCTCCCGTTCCTCTTATAGAATATTATCTCTAAAGTATTGTAGAGTTCCTGTTCCTCTGATAGAATATTATCTCTAAAGTATTGTAGAGTTCCTGTTCCTATTATAGAATATTATCTCTAAAGTATTGTAGAGCTCCTGTTCCTATTATAGAATAGTATCTCTAAAGTATTGTAGAGCTCCTGTTCTTATTATAGAATATTATCTCTAAAGTATTATAGAGTTCCTGTTCCTCTTATAGAATATTATCTCTAAAGTATTGTAGAGTTCCTGTTCCTCTTATAGAATATTATCTCTAAAGTATTGTGGAGTTCCTGTTCCTATTATAGAATATTATCTCTAAAGTATTGTAGAGTTCCTGTTCCTCTGATAGAATATTATCTCTAAAGTATTGTAGAGTTCCTGTTCCTCTTATAGAATATTATCTCTAAAGTATTGTAGAGTTCCTGTTCCTATTATAGAATATTATCTCTAAAGTATTGTAGAGTTCCTGTTCCTATTATAGAATATTATCTCTAAAGTATTGTAGAGTTCCTGTTCCTATTATATAATATTATCTCTAAAGTATTGTAGAGCTCCTGTTCCTATTATAGAATATTATCTCTAAAGTATTGTAGAGCTCCTGTTCCTATTATAGAATATTATCTCTAAAGTATTGTAGAGCTCCTGTTCCTATTATAGAATATTATCTCTAAAGTATTGTAGAGCTCCTGTTCCTATTATAGAATAGTATCTCTAAAGTATTGTAGAGCTCCTGTTCTTATTATAGAATATTATCTCTAAAGTATTATAGAGTTCCTGTTCCTATTATAGAATATTATCTCTAAAGAATTGTAGAGTTCCTGTTCCTATTATAGAATATTATCTCTAAAGTATTGTAGAGTTCCTGTTCCTATTATATAATATTATCTCTAAAGTATTGTAGAGCTCCTGTTCCTATTATAGAATATTATCTCTAAAGTATTGTAGAGCTCCTGTTCCTATTATAGAATATTATCTCTAAAGTATTGTAGAGCTCCTGTTCCTATTATAGAATATTATCTCTAAAGTATTGTAGAGCTCCTGTTCCTATTATAGAATAGTATCTCTAAAGTATTGTAGAGCTCCTGTTCTTATTATAGAATATTATCTCTAAAGTATTATAGAGTTCCTGTTCCTCTTATAGAATATTATCTCTAAAGTATTGTGGAGCTCCTGTACCTAAATATAAACAGTACCAGCACCCAAAATGAGTACCGGAACCTATTTCGGTCCAAGTCAAGCGCTGATAAGAGGTAATCAGGTAGGCCTATTTTATGACATTTCCACTGGATCAGAACATGACATTTTTCCCTTTCACGCTGAGTGGTCATCGAAAGGGAGAGCGCTGGAAAGATTTTGAGGAACTATAGTAATTCTCAATGGATGTAAAAACAGACTTAGTTTGCTCGCAGTTTGAGGTGAAGAAAACAACATGACTTTGAGAAGCTCCACAGGTCATTAGTGGTGGTGCGTTAAGCCAATCAGAAATACTATCAGATCCCCAAATGGGCACATTTATGTCTACATTTGTGCACAGGTCAGGTAGCCAGTAGGACCACTTCTATATGTGTAAATCAGGCCATGACTCCTCCCTCTCTCTACATGGCTCCTCCCTTTCTCTCTACATGACTCTCCCCCCTCTATACATGACTCTCCCCCCCCTCTCTACATGACTCCCCCCCTCTCTATATGACTCCCCCCCTCTCTACATGACTCCCCCCTCTCTACATGACTCCCCCCTCTCTACATGACTCCCCCCCTCCTCTACATGACTCTCTCCCCCCCTCTCTACATGACCCTCCCCCCTCTCTACATGACTCTCCCCCCCTCTCTACATGACTCTCCCCCCCTCTCTACATGACTCTCCCCCCTCTCTACATGACTCTCTCCCCCCCTCTCTACATGACCCTCCCCCCTCTCTACATGACTCTCCCCCCCCTCTCTACATGACTCTCCCCCCTCTCTACATGACTCTCCCCCCTCTCTACATGACTCCCCCCTACATGACTCTCTCCCCCCCTCTACATGACTCTCTCCCCCTCTCTACATGACTCTCTCCCCCTCTCTACATGACTCTCCCCCTCTCTCTACATGACTCTCCCCCTCTCTCTACATGACTCTCCCCCTCTCTCTACATGACTCTCCCCCTCTCTCTACATGACTCTCCCCCTCTCTCTACATGACTCTCCCCCCCTCTCTACATGACTCTCCCCCTCTCTCTACATGACTCCCCCCTCTCTACATGACTCTCCCCCCCTCTCTACATGACTCTCCCCCCTCTCTCTACATGACTCTCCCCCTCTCTCTACATGACTCCCCCCCCTCTACATGACTCTCCCCCTCTCTCTACATGACTCCCCCCCTCTACATGACTCTCCCCCTCTCTCTACATGACTCCCCCCTCTACATGACTCTCCCCCCCTCTCTACATGACTCTCCCCCTCTCTCTACATGACTCCCCCTCTCTACATGACTCTCCCCCTCTCTCTACATGACTCTCCCCCTCTCTCTACATGACTCTCCCCCCTCTCTCTACATGACTCCCCCCCTCTACATGACTCTCCCCCTCTCTCTACATGACTCTCTCCCCCCCCTCTACATGACTCTCCCCCTCTCTCTACATGACTCTCCCCCTCTCTCTACATGACTCTCCCCCTCTCTCTACATGACTCTCTCCCCCCTCTCTACATGACTCTCCCCCTCTCTACATTTTTTTTTTGTTTTAATCTTTATTTTAACAGGGAAAACAGACTGAGACCTGGATCTCTTTTACGGCTGTGCCCTGTGTAAACATGTTGACATGTACAGTTTTAGGCATACAGACAAGAACATTTCAAACATACAAAACAAAGACACAATTCAACAGAAACCATCACAGACAACATCATATTGATCCTCCATAACATTTTTCAAATGGGCAAGGGACACCAGAGTGTCTAACTGAAGTTGGATCTGCAGTTTGTTCCATAAATAAGGTGCAAAGGAACTAAAGGCAGTCCTACCCAACTCTGTGGAGACCGCAGGAGTCTCTAATGTAATCCACATCTGTGATCTGCTTTTAAAATTACTATATCTAGTGGAAATTAATGATGATATATATGGAGGTAGTTTTAAAAGAAGTGCTTTATAAATAAACAAGAGAGCATGTTGCTCTCGCCTCACAGATAGAGGGGCCCAACCCACATGTTGATAAAGGATACAGTGATGAGTTTTGTAACTATCACCCGTGATAAACCTGAGTGTACAATGGTAAATAGCATCCAGTGGTTTTAATGTGTTTGCCGATGCATGCATATAGATAATATCACCGTAATCTAAAACTGACATAAAAGTAGCCTGCACAATTTGTTTTCTATTTACAAAGGACAGACAAGCCCTGTTTCTGTACAGGAACCCTATCTTGAATTTGAGCTTTTTTCCCAATTCAGTAACATGTTTTTTAAAAGAAAGCCTATCATCTAACCATACCCCTAAATATTTATTTGACATTTTAGTCATTTAGCAGACGCTCTTATCCAGAGCGACTTACAGTAGTGAATACATACATTTCATGCATTTTTTTTTTTTTGTACTGGCCCCCCGTGGGAATCGAACCCACAACCCTGGCGTTGCACACACCATGCTCTACCAACTGAGCCACAGGGAAGGCTATGCAGAGACCTGTTTGATTTGAGTACCATCCAAGCTAGTGATTACAAAAGTGTTTCTAACTGAGAGTTTAGACCTAGAGAAAAACATGACATTTGTTTTCTTAGAGTTTAAAACAAGTTTAAGCTGTAAAAGAGACCCCTGTAGTATCCTAAAATCAGACTCCAACTGCTTTAAAGCTTGGTCCGCTGTTGGAGCAATAGAGTACATCACTGTGTCATCTGCATATAAATGGAATTTACAATATCTGACATCATCACCAATGTTGTTTATATAAAGTGAGAACAATAGTGGGCCAATTATTGAACCCTGAGGGACCCCTTTAAGTAACTGTAAGGGGTCAGACTTGACCCCGTCGACCATGATGGCCTGAGTTCTATCTTTAAATGGTTTTATGACTATCGGCAGGCATCAGTACCCAGTCCTATAGATGACAGCTTACTCAAAAGGATAGCATGGTCTAAGTGTCAAAAGCTTTTGACAAATATACAAACAATGCAGCACAGTGCTTTCTATCATCTAAGGCATTTGCAATATCATTTACAACAAGCATAGTGGCCGATGTGGTACTGTTTTTAGATCTAAAACCAGATTGATTGGTGCTAAGAATACTGTTAGCAGAAAGAAAAGACTGTAACTGTTTGTTGACTATAGATTCTAGGATCTTTGCCAGAAAAGGGAGCCGAGAGATGGGTCGATAGTTATCCAAATCACTACCGTCACCTCCCTTATGTAATGGCAGAACAAAAGCTGCTTTCCACACCTTAGGGATATTTCCTGTGCTTAATGTTAGATTAAAAATGTGTGTCACTGAACCAGCAATGATAGGTGCAGCACACTTAAGTAAGTACGGGTGTAAATTGTCAGCGGCTAAGGATTTCTTAGTATCAATGGCACACAGGGCAGCTAGAACCTCTGCTTCGGTTATTTTCTGGAAACTAAAAACAGGGTTACCATTTTTCAGAGTAACGGTTGAAAAGCACGATGAAAAAAATGACTCCCCCCTCTCTACATGACCCTCCCCCCCTCTCTACATGACTCTCCCCTCTCTCTCTACATGACTCTCCCCCCCCTCTCTACATGACTCTCCCCCCTCTCTCTACATGACTCTCCCCTCTCTCTACATGACTCTCCCCTCTCTCTACATGACTCTCCCCTCTCTCTACATGACTCTCCCCTCTCTCTACATGACTCTCCCCCCTCTCTCTACATGACTCTCCCCCCTCTCTCTACATGACTCTCCCCCCTCTCTACATGACTCCCCCCTCTCTCTACATGACTCTCCCCCCCTCTCTACATGACTCTCCCCCCCTCTCTACATGACTCTCCCCCCCTCTCTACATGACTCTCCCCCCCTCTCTACATGACTCCCCCCCTCTCTACATGACCCTCCCCCCCTCTCTACATGACCCCCCCCTCTACATGACCCTCCCCCTCTCTCTACATGACCCTCCCCCTCTCTCTACATGACCCTCCCCCTCTCTCTACATGACCCTCCCCCTCTCTCTACATGACTCTCTCCCCCTCTCTACATGACTCTCTCCCCCTCTCTACATGACTCTCCCCCCCTCTCTACATGACTCTCCCCCCCTCTCTACATGATTCCCCCCTCTCTCTCATAAACACACACAGCCCTCTGTTCCTCTGTAACAGTGTGTTCCTGGTCCCCTGGTTTAGCTCATAGTGGCAGCTGTGTGTCAGTCAGTTATACTAACCTCTCTCTGTTCAGGCCTGTACTGCTTCATAGTCCTCCCCACCTCGTTCCTATGGAAACCACAGACACGTGCAACTTCACCCCACAGCTACTAGCCGTCAAGCTAACGAAGTTGGTACCAGATGAGTTTTGTAATGGAGCCCTCTTTGTCTGGAGAAGTAAACTAACGGTTCCAGCGGTGTAGGAGCTGTATCTACTACACTTTCGTTTCCGGACAAACCGGATCACTCAGAGTTCCAATGCGGCGATAGTTTACTTGCTGAGGATTATAGGCTTGAAGTGGCTTCCTTGATCACGCAGGTCGCCAGCCTACGTAAGAAACTGGGGAAAACGCAGAGTGGAATGTTTACATTTTCTACGCCGGTGGCTCGACGGCATTCACGCTTGTTGGATGCATCTCCGTCTTGTTGTTTGTCGTTATCCGACTGGCCGATGGTCACATGTCACGAGCCGTGGAAGCTGAAGACAGAGGCCTCCCGAAAAGCAGTCTACAACCAATAGTTTTGCCGTCCTGGAGCCTGATCTTCCTGCACCTTTGTCTCTGGGGGAGCCTTTGTCTGTGCTCGCAGTGCCTTCCCCTACGATGTCGAAGTCGACATTGGCAACCTTCCGTCCCTGCTCTGGATCGAGCAGGGCTTTTCCGTCTGTTAGAGGCCTGCATCAGGCACCGGGAGCCACGGGCTCAAGTTATCCTGCCTCTTGCCTGTCCATAAAGGGTTCTCCGAATCCTGTGAAGCGTGTTAGTGGGTGGATTTCCTCGTCCTTATCGTCAGCCGTGATTTTGGGCAGCTCAATGGTAAGAAATGTGACTCTTCTTGGTACAAAAACAGTGTCCTATTCCGGAGCTGGAGTAAATGACATTACTAACCTGCTCCTGGATGTACTACACCAGGACGTGGAAATCATTTCTATCGTAGTCCATGTGGGTTTTAATGATATTATAAAGGGCAGGTTCTGAACAGTTGAAACTGGATTTCAAAGCGCTGATTTGACTCTCTGCTAGACACTAGTAAAAGACCCATCATATCTGGCCCTGTGCCCTCTCTGAAAGCTTTAGTAGGATTCTTTCTCTTCACAACTGGCTATGTGATTATAGCAGCTGAATGGGTGTAACTTTTGTTGACAATTTCGATACATTTTGGAAACAAAACACGTTTTAATAAGGAGGATGGGATCCTTCCAAATCATTTGGGTTCTTGGATCCTTTCACAGCATTATAAGGCTGCGTTGAGACAATGACTTATCAATGACCCAAGCCCAGCTCAGTTAATCCCTACCATTGTGATGCAGAGTTGTCATAATGCTGCATCAAATGTACATTATACCAGGGGTGTTGGAAGACACAATGTAAGTAACCTAATGTATGTCCTTAAAGCCCAGGGTGCCTCTGTTAATCCTACAGCTATTGTATGCAGTAATCATGAGCCTTTGAACCAGATTTATACTGTTAACACTGAGGTGGTGTCCCCTAGCAGGAAGACCACTGTGTGCAGCTCACCCTGCACTAACATAAATGACATGAGAATATATACTTCTCCTAAACTTCCCAGTAAAGCAATAAAATGAAGTGAGCATCCCAGAAGAAAAGTGCTCTAAATAGCCCACATTAACATATGTAGCTTAAGAAACAAGGTTCATGAAATCAATAATTTGCTAGCAACAGATGACATTCATATTCTGACTCTCTGAAACTCACTCAGATAATACCTTTGATGATACAGTGCTAGCAATACAAGGTTATAACATTTACAGAAAAGACAGAAATGCCAATAGTGGAGGTGTTGCTGTTTATATTCAGAACCACATTCCTGTAAAGCTTAAAGAGGATCTCACGTTAAATACGGTTGAATATGGCTGCAGGTTCATCTGCCTCACCTAAAGCCCATTCTGGTGGGAAGCTGCTATAGACCACCAAGTGGTAACAGGCAGTATCTGGATAACATGTGTGAAATGCTTGATACTGTATGTCACATCAACAGAGAGGTATATTTTCACTATGACATGCCAGCAACAAACGGTGACACTACACATCCAAGTATATCTGACCAAATGATGAAAGACAAGCGTTGTAATTTAGAATTCTGTAAAGTGAGTGTGGAAGAGGTGAACAAATGTATTGTTGTCTATCAACAATGACAAGCCACCGTGGTCTGACAACTTGGATGGAAAATGACTGAGGATAATAGTGGACGATATTGCCACTCCTATTTGCCATATTTTAAATTGAAGCCTACTAGAAAGTGTGTGCCCTCAGGCCTGGAGGGAAGCTAAAGTCATTCCGCTACCCAAGAATAGTAAAGCCCCCTTTACTGGCTCAAATAGCTGACCAATCAGCCTCTTACCAACCCTTAGCAAACCTTTGGGAAAAAAATGTTTTACAATGCTATTTTACAGTAAACAAATTGACAACAAGCTTTCAGCTGAGAGATCATAGTCTGCTGCTGGAAAAACATGTGTGTTATGGCTTTACACCCCCTGCTATGATGTGGATAAAGAGTTACATGTTTAACAGAACACAGAGGGTGATTGAAAAATGTAAGGGGCCTAAACAGCTGCCCTGGGGAATTCCTGATTCTACCTGGATTATGTTGGAGAGCCTTCCATTAAATACACCTTATGGAACAGCAGGGACTGTGAAGAGACACACACATAGATACATGCATATACAAACACACACACGATAACATAGACACTATACACACATGTACACATGGATTTTGTACTGTAGATGTGGAGTAGGGGCCTGAGGACACACCGTGTTGTAAATGTTTTGTCATGTTTTTACATTTGTATAAACTGTCTTAATTTGGCTGGACCCCAGGAAGAGTAGCTGCTGCCTTGGCATAATAAATGCCCATCTCTTGTGAAATGGGGAAGGTCACTATGAGGTGGCTGTGCAGATGAGTTGAAACAAGCCCCAACTGATTAAGGTCAACTTCCTGTGGTTGTGTGACAGTTTCCTGTATGTCACAGTGGGGACCAGATTTTGTCGTTAAAGCGGCCATCTGCCCTATGCCGACAGGAAGAGGAAGCCCTGTGTTACCTGCTAATGGTTCCCCCAGGCTATTTTAGGGGGTCCAGGAGGGTTCTCTCCAGTGATGTTATGGCAAAGCGGGGACAGAGGTGTCAGATGCACTTCCTGTGTTTGTGTGCGTGTGTTTGTGTGTGTGTGCGCGTGTGTGTGGGTAAGATGACTAAAACAGGCAGATCATTCTGATTTAGTCCGTTATTATGGCATCTCTGACATGCTAGTCCTTCCTGAGACGTGTGGAAGGAGAACTGATCGGATGTTAAATGCTCTAAACTGGGTTTGTTGTTTTCCCACTGAGTTCTAAATGATGTGTAAATGCAGACCTCCGATTATCAAAACTTAATCCATCGCTTTTTCTGTCTGTCTGTCTGTCTGTCTGTCTGTCTGTCTGTCTGTCTGTCTGTCTGTCTGTCTGTCTGTCTGTCTGTCTGTCTGTCTGTCTGTCTGTCTGTCTGTCTGTCTGTCTGTCTGTCTGTCTGTCTGTCTGTCTGTCTGTCTCCGTCTCCGTCTCTCGTTAGGTTCTTTAAAGAGTTAGAGGACATGCACCAACAGAATGTTGTTATAGATGACATCAGTGACATCGTGTTCAGACACGCCCAGTCCAACTTTGACCCCTACATCACCTACTGCTCCAATGAGGTTTACCAGCAGAGGACTCTACAGAGGCTAATGTGAGTACCACACACACACACACACACACACACACGTTTGAACTGTGACTGATGACTGCCCTCTCTCTCTGTCTCTCTGTCCCAGCAGTAGTAAGAGTCCAGTGTTTAAGGAGGTGTTGACTCGTATTGAGGGCCACCCAGACTGCAGGAACCTCCCAATGATCTCCTTCCTAATCCTGCCAATGCAGAGAGTCACCCGCCTGCCTCTGCTGATGGATGTGAGCCAACACACAACACTCACATACTGGACACACGTCTAGCACACTCATATACCCTCCCTGGCCAGTTGATTAGGTACACCAAAATGGTTCGCTCCTACAGACAGTGAGTCAAGTGGTCGTGGCTTCCTATATAAAGCAGGCAGACAGGCAGGCATCAAGGCATTCAGTTACTGTTCCATTGAACGTTAGAATGGACAAAACGAGTGACTTTAGCGACTTTTTAAGCGTATTGTCGTCAGATTAACACCTGCTAACCATGTGTATGTGACAAATAAATTTTATTTGATTTGAGATCCAGTATCTCAGAAACAGCCGGCCTCCTGGGCTTTTCATGCACGACAGTGTCTAGGGTTTACAGAGAACAATGCGACAAACAAACAACATCCAGTCAGCGGCAGTCCTGTGGGTGAAAACAGCTCGTTGATGAGAGGTCGAAGGAGAATGGAAAGAATCGTGCAAGATAACAGGCGGGCCACAAAGAGACAAATAACGACACAGTACAACAGTGGTGTGCAGAACGGCATCTCAGAACACACAACTCGTCGGTCCTGGTCACGGATGGACTATTGCAGCAGACGACCACACCGGGTTCCTATCAGATAAAAAACAAGAAGAAGAGGCTCCAGTGGCCATCACCAACACTGGGTTCCTACCAGGTAAAAACAAGAAGAAGAAGCTCCAGTGGCCAGGCCATCACCAACACTGGGTTCCTACCAGATAAAAACAAGAAGAAGAAGCTCCAGTGGCCAGGCCATCACCATCACTGGACAATTGAGGAGTGGAAAAACATTTCCTGGTCCGACGAATCCCAGTTCCTTTTGCATCATACTGATGGCGGAGTCAGGATTTGGTGTAAGCAGCATGATTCCATGGACCCGTCCTGCCTGGTGTCTACGGTACAAGGCTGGTGGTGTAATAGTGTGGGGAATGCATTCCTGGGTCACGTTACTGTAGCTACCTCGATGCCAATTGATCAACGTTTGAACGCTACATCGTATCTGAACATTGTTGTTGTCCTAACCTAGTAAAGGGGTGTTATAGGATGAGCTGCAACGGGCTGTTGGCAGCTTGAATGCACCACCTTACAATCTGCAGCAACGGCATGATCACCAACACTGGACATGAGAAGTGGAACAACATTTCCTGGTCCGACGAATCCCGGGGGGGATGTTTTGTTACGTAGACGTATATAACCATGCAGAAAGGAATGTACACACCCTGTCCATGACGGTCTCACTCTCTAAAGGACTTTCTCTTACGTAACGCTGAAGATTTGATTACACTAAACTGGTCTCTCGTTTCCTCCCCCCTCCATTCAGTTCCCCCAGTGAAATCACTTTCACTCACACTACTGTAGCCTTCGCCTGCAGTAGCCTTCGCCTGCAGTAGCCTTCGCCTGCAGTAGCCTTCGCCTGCAGTAGCCTTCGCCTGCAGTAGCCTTCGCCTGCAGTAGCCTTCGCCTGCAGTAGTCTTCACCTACAGTAGCCTTCACCTACAGTAGCCTTTGTCTAATGTAGCCTTCACCTACAGTAGCCTTCACCTGCAGTAGCCTTTGTCTAATGTAGCCTTCACCTGCAGTAGCCCCACCTGCAGTAGCCTTCACCTGCAGTAGCCTTCACCTGCAGTAGTCTTCACCTACAGTAGCCTTTGTCTAATGTAGCCTTTGTCTAATGTAGCCTTCACCTGCAGTAGTCTTCACCTGCAGTAGTCTTCACCTGCAGTAGTCTTCACCTGCAGTAGTCTTCACCTGCAGTAGCCTTCACCTGCAGTAGCCTTCACCTGCAGTAGTCTTCACCTGCAGTAGTCTTCACCTACAGTAGCCTTTGTCTAATGTAGCCTTCACCTACAGTAGTCTTCACCTGCAGTAGTCTTCACCTACAGTAGCCTGCACCTACAGTAGCCTTTGTCTAATGTAGCCTTCACCTACAGTAGTCTTCACCTACAGTAGCCTGCACCTACAGTAGCCTTTGTCTAATGTAGCCTTCACCTGCAGTAGCCTTCACCTGCAGTAGTCTTCACCTGCAGTAGTCTTCACCTGCAGTAGTCTTCACCTGCAGTAGTCTTCACCTACAGTAGCCTTTGTCTAATGTAGCCTTCACCTACAGTAGCCTGCACCTACAGTAGCCTTTGTCTAATGTAGCCTTCACCTACAGTAGTCTTCACCTACAGTAGCCTGCACCTACAGTAGCCTTTGTCTAATGTAGCCTTCACCTACAGTAGTCTTCACCTACAGTAGCCTGCACCTACAGTAGCCTTTGTCTAATGTAGCCTTCACCTACAGTAGCCCCACCTGCAGTAGTCTTCACCTACAGTAGCCTTCACCTACAGTAGCCTTTGTCTAATGTAGCCTTCACCTACAGTAGCCTTCACCTGCAGTAGCCTTTGTCTAATGTAGCCTTCACCTGCAGTAGCCCCACCTGCAGTAGCCTTCACCTGCAGTAGCCTTCACCTGCAGTAGTCTTCACCTACAGTAGCCTTTGTCTAATGTAGCCTTTGTCTAATGTAGCCTTCACCTGCAGTAGTCTTCACCTGCAGTAGTCTTCACCTGCAGTAGTCTTCACCTGCAGTAGTCTTCACCTGCAGTAGCCTTCACCTGCAGTAGTCTTCACCTGCAGTAGTCTTCACCTACAGTAGCCTTTGTCTAATGTAGCCTTCACCTACAGTAGTCTTCACCTGCAGTAGTCTTCACCTACAGTAGCCTGCACCTACAGTAGCCTTTGTCTAATGTAGCCTTCACCTACAGTAGTCTTCACCTACAGTAGCCTGCACCTACAGTAGCCTTTGTCTAATGTAGCCTTCACCTGCAGTAGCCTTCACCTGCAGTAGTCTTCACCTGCAGTAGTCTTCACCTGCAGTAGTCTTCACCTGCAGTAGTCTTCACCTACAGTAGCCTTTGTCTAATGTAGCCTTCACCTACAGTAGCCTGCACCTACAGTAGCCTTTGTCTAATGTAGCCTTCACCTACAGTAGTCTTCACCTACAGTAGCCTGCACCTACAGTAGCCTTTGTCTAATGTAGCCTTCACCTACAGTAGTCTTCACCTACAGTAGCCTGCACCTACAGTAGCCTTTGTCTAATGTAGCCTTCACCTACAGTAGCCCCACCTGCAGTAGTCTTCACCTACAGTAGCCTTCACCTACAGTAGCCTTTGTCTAATGTAGCCTTCACCTACAGTAGCCTTTGTCTAATGTAGCCTTTGTCTAATGTAGCCTTCACCTACAGTAGCCTTTGTCTAATGTAGCCTACACCTACAGTAGTCTTCACCTGCAGTAGCCTTTGTCTAATGTAGCCTTCACCTACAGTAGCCTTTGTCTAATGTAGCCTTCACCTACAGTAGTCTTCACCTACAGTAGCCTTTGTCTAATGTAGCCTTCACCTACAGTAGTCTTCACCTACAGTAGCCTTTGTCTAATGTAGCCTTCACCTACAGTAGCCCCACCTGCAGCAGTCTTCACCTACAGTAGCCTTTGTCTAATGTAGCCTTCACCTACAGTAGTCTTTGTCTACTGTAGCCTTTGTCTACTGTAGCCTTTGTCTACTGTAGCCTTTGTCTACTGTAGCCTTTGTCTACTGTAGCCTTTGTCTTAACTGGGTCAAAGAGCTCAGCTCCTAACTCTATTGACCTAGAAATGTTTGTTTATTCTGTCATTCATTGGTCCCTCATTATATTTTTTACCAATTCTTTTACTAATGTTTTCACTTACTGTTCTATCTCTCTCCTTCTCTCTCCTTCCCTGTTTTAGTTGTTCCCTTGAGGTTTAAGGCAGGATACTAGGCCATGAAGTAGGAGGCTTTTGAGCCATGGGAAAGTTTTGCTAACACTTAACGATTCCAACCGCTTTGCGTGCGTGTTTGCGCGCGTGCGTGTGTGTGTGCGCGTGCGTGCGTGCGTGCATGTGAGTGTGTTCATGACAGCAGTGTTAATGAGAGATGTGTTCTGGAAGCCTCTCCCAGGAATAACAAAGTGGATAAGTAGCTGATCTCACACACACACTGCTTTATGATATCATACTCTGTGTACACAGCCTTTATGACATCATAATCTACTGTGTATACAGCCTTTATGACATCATACTCTACTGTGTACACAGCCTTTATGACATCATACTCTGTGTACACAGCCTTTATGACATCATAATCTACTGTGTATACAGCCTTTATGACATCATACTCTACTGTGTACACAGTCTTTATGACATCATACTCTACTGTGTACACAGCCTTTATGACATCATACTCTACTGTGTACACAGCCTTTATGACATCATACTCTACTGTGTACACAGCCACTGTGTGTGTGTGTGATCTGCTCTGACCTCTGACCTCTCTCTGTTTTTCAGGTCATTTGTCAGAAGGCTTCTAAAGGCTCATCTCAGTATGAGGCCTGTAAGAAAGCCCTTCAATCAGTCAGCAAGGTGAGAGGTCAACTGGTGTCAAACCCAAATTGATGCCAAGTCAAAGGTCAAAGGCCCATCTCAACATGAGATCAAGGAAGGAGCCTGTGTTTCCCCCATGGTATTTGTATGTGAGCCTGCTTGTATCTGCACGTGTCTGTGAGTGCTAATAACTGTGTGTTTTAGGTGGTGCGTAAGTGTAACGAAGGGGCCCGTACCATGGAGAGAACTGAGATGATGTACACTATCAACTCTCAACTGGACTTTAAGATCAAGGTATGGAGATGGGCTTGGAATGATCCCCAGTGGGTCTATAGCTGGGTTTTATAACTGTCTCTATAGCTGGGTTTTATAACTGTCTCTATTCACCCCAGTGGGTCTATAGCTGGGTTTTATAACTGTCTCTATAGCTAGGTTTTATAACTGTCTCTATAGCTGGGTTTATAACTGTCTCTATAGCTGGGTTTTATAACTGTCTCTATAGCTGGGTTTATAACTGTCTCTATAGCTGGGTTTTATAACTGTCTCTATAGCTGGGTTTTATAACTCTCTCTATAGCTGGGTTTTATAACTGTCTCTATAGCTGGGTTTTATAACTGTCTCTATAGCTGGGTTTATAACTGTCTCTATAGCTGGGTTTATAACTGTCTCTATAGCTGGGTTTATAACTGTCTCTATTCACCCCAGTGGGTCTATAGCTGGGGTTTATAACTGTCTCTATTCACCCCAGTGGGTCTATAGCTGGGTTTATAACTGTCTCTATAGCTGGGTTTTATAACTGTCTCTATAGCTGGGTTTATAACTGTCTCTATAGCTGGGTTTATAACTGTCTCTATAGCTGGGTTTATAACTGTCTCTATAGCTGGGTTTATAACTGTCTCTATTCACCCCAGTGGGTCTATAGCTGGGGTTTATAACTGTCTCTATTCACCCCAGTGGGTCTATAGCTGGGTTTATAACTGTCTCTATAGCTGGGTTTATAACTGTCTCTATAGCTGGGTTTATAACTGTCTCTATAGCTGGGTTTTATAACTGTCTCTATTCACCCCAGTGGGTCTATAGCTGGGTTTATAACTGTCTCTATAGCTGGGTTTTATAACTGTCTCTATAGCTGGGTTTATAACTGTCTCTATAGCTGGGTTTATAACTGTCTCTATAGCTGGGTTTTATAACTGTCTCTATAGCTGGGTTTTATAACTGTCTCTATACCTGGGGTTTATAACTGTCTCTATACCTGGGTTTTATAACTGCCTCTATAGCTGGGTTTTATAACTGTCTCTATTCACCCCAGTGGGTCTATAGCTGGGTTTATAACTGTCTCTATAGCTGGGTTTTAGAACTGTCTCTATAGCTGGGTTTTATAACTGTCTCTATACCTGGGGTTTATAACTGTCTCTATACCTGGGTTTTATAACTGTCTCTATTCACCCCAGTGGGTCTATAGCTGGGTTTATAACTGTCTCTATAGCTGGGTTTTAGAACTGTCTCTATAGCTGGGTTTTATAACTGTCTCTATACCTGGGGTTTATAACTGTCTCTATACCTGGGTTTTATAACTGTCTCTATAGCTGGGTTTTATAACTGTCTCTATAGCTGGGTTTATAACTGTCTCTATAGCTGGGTTTATAACTGTCTCTATTCACCCCGGTGGGTCTATAGCTGGGGTTTATAACTGTCTCTATAGCTGGGTTTTATAACTGTCTCTATAGCTGGGTTTTAGAACTGTCTCTATAGCTGGGTTTTATAACTGTCTCTATACCTGGGGTTTATAACTGTCTCTATACCTGGGTTTTATAACTGTCTCTATAGCTGGGTTTTATAACTGTCTCTATAGCTGGGTTTATAACTGTCTCTATAGCTGGGTTTATAACTGTCTCTATTCACCCCGGTGGGTCTATAGCTGGGGTTTATAACTGTCTCTATAGCTGGGTTTTATAACTGTCTCTATAGCTGGGTTTATAACTGTCTCTATAGCTGGGTTTTATAACTGTCTCTATAGCTGGGTTTATAACTGTCTCTATAGCTGGGTTTTATAACTGTCTCTATAGCTAGGTTTTATAACTGTCTCTATAGCTGGGTTTATAACTGTCTCTATAGTTGGGTTTTATAACTGTCTCTATTCACCCAAGTGGGTCTATAGCTGGGTTTTATAACTGTCTCTATAGCTGGGTTTTATAACTGTCTCTATAGCTGGGGTTTATAACTGTCTCTATAGCTGGGTTTATAACTGTCTCTATAGTTGGGTTTTATAACTGTCTCTATTCACCCCAGTGGGTCTATAGCTGGGTTTTATAACTGTCTCTATAGCTGTGTTTATAACTGTCTCTATAGCTGGGTTTATAACTGTCTCTATTCACCCCGGTGGGTCTATAGCTGGGGTTTATAACTGTCTCTATAGCTGGGTTTTATAACTGTCTCTATAGCTGGGTTTATAACTGTCTCTATAGCTGGGTTTAATAACTGTCTCTATAGCTAGGTTTTATAACTGTCTCTATAGCTGGGTTTTATAACTGTCTCTATAGCTGGGTTTATAACTTTCTCTATTCACCCCAGTGGGTCTATAGCTGGGTTTTATAACTGTCTCTATTCACCCCAGTGGGTCTATAGCTGGGTTTATAACTGTCTCTATAGCTGGGTTTTATAACTGTCTCTATAGCTGGGTTTATAACTATCTCTATTCACCCCAGTGGGTCTATAGCTGGGTTTTATAACTATCTCTATTCACCCCAGTGGGTCTATAGCTGGGTTTATAACTGTCTATATAGCTGGGTTTATAACTGTCTCTATAGCTGGGTTTTATAACTGTCTCTATTCACCCCAGTGGGTCTATAGCTGGGTTTATAACTGTCTCTATAGCTGGGTTTTAGAACTGTCTCTATAGCTGGGTTTTATAACTGTCTCTATACCTGGGGTTTATAACTGTCTCTATACCTGGGTTTTATAACTGTCTCTATAGCTGGGTTTTATAACTGTCTCTATTCACCCCAGTGGGTCTATAGCTGGGTTTATAACTGTCTCTATAGCTGGGTTTTAGAACTGTCTCTATAGCTGGGTTTTATAACTGTCTCTATACCTGGGGTTTATAACTGTCTCTATACCTGGGTTTTATAACTGTCTCTATAGCTGGGTTTTATAACTGTCTCTATAGCTGGGTTTATAACTGTCTCTATAGCTGGGTTTATAACTGTCTCTATTCACCCCGGTGGGTCTATAGCTGGGGTTTATAACTGTCTCTATAGCTGGGTTTTATAACTGTCTCTATAGCTGGGTTTTAGAACTGTCTCTATAGCTGGGTTTTATAACTGTCTCTATAGCTGGGTTTTATAACTGTCTCTATACCTGGGTTTTATAACTGTCTCTATACCTGGGTTTTATAACTGTCTCTATAGCTGGGTTTTATAACTGTCTCTATAGCTGGGTTTATAACTGTCTCTATAGCTGGGTTTATAACTGTCTCTATTCACCCCGGTGGGTCTATAGCTGGGGTTTATAACTGTCTCTATAGCTGGGTTTTATAACTGTCTCTATAGCTGGGTTTATAACTGTCTCTATAGCTGGGTTTTATAACTGTCTCTATAGCTGGGTTTATAACTGTCTCTATAGCTGGGTTTTATAACTGTCTCTATAGCTAGGTTTTATAACTGTCTCTATAGCTGGGTTTTATAACTGTCTCTATAGCTGGGTTTATAACTTTCTCTATTCACCCCAGTGGGTCTATAGCTGGGGTTTATAACTGTCTCTATTCACCCCAGTGGGTCTATAGCTGGTTTTATAACTGTCTCTATAGCTGGGTTTATAACTGTCTCTATAGCTGGATTTATAACTGTCTCTATAGCGGGGTTTATAACTGTCTCTATAGCTGGGTTTTATAACTGTCTCTATTCACCCCAGTGGGTCTATAGCTGGGTTTATAACTGTCTCTATAGCTGGGTTTATAACTGTCTCTATAGCTGGGTTTATAACTGTCTCTATTCACCCCAGTGGGTCTATAGCTGGGTTTTATAACTGTCTCTATAGCTGGGTTTATAACTGTCTCTATAGCTGGGTTTATAACTGTCTCTATACCTGGGTTTTATAACTGTCTCTATAGCTGGGGTTTATAACTGTCTCTATAGCTGGGTTTATAACTGTCTCTATAGTTGGGTTTTATAACTGTCTCTATTCACCCCAGTGGGTCTATAGCTGGGTTTTATAACTGTCTCTATAGCTGGGTTTTATAACTGTCTCTATAGCTGGGGTTTATAACTGTCTCTATAGCTGGGTTTATAACTGTCTCTATAGTTGGGTTTTATAACTGTCTCTATTCACCCCAGTGGGTCTATAGCTGGGTTTTATAACTGTCTCTATAGCTGGGTTTATAACTGTCTCTATAGCTGGGTTTATAACTGTCTCTATTCACCCCGGTGGGTCTATAGCTGGGGTTTATAACTGTCTCTATAGCTGGGTTTTATAACTGTCTCTATAGCTGGGTTTATAACTGTCTCTATAGCTGGGTTTAATAACTGTCTCTATAGCTAGGTTTTATAACTGTCTCTATAGCTGGGTTTTATAACTGTCTCTATAGCTGGGTTTATAACTTTCTCTATTCACCCCAGTGGGTCTATAGCTGGGTTTTATAACTGTCTCTATTCACCCCAGTGGGTCTATAGCTGGGTTTATAACTGTCTCTATAGCTGGGTTTTATAACTGTCTCTATAGCTGGGTTTATAACTATCTCTATTCACCCCAGTGGGTCTATAGCTGGGTTTATAACTGTCTATATAGCTGGGTTTATAACTGTCTCTATAGCTGGGTTTATAACTGTCTCTATTCACCCCAGTGGGTCTATAGCTGGGTTTTATAACTGTCTCTATTCACCCCAGTGGGTCTATAGCTGGGTTTTATAACTGTCTCTATAGCTGGGTTTATAACTGTCTCTATAGCTGGGTTTATAACTCTCTCTATTCACCCCAGTGGTCTATAGCTGGTTTTATAACTGTCTCTATAGCTGGGTTTATAACTGTCTCTATAGCTGGGTTTATAACTGTCTCTATAGCTGGGTTTTATAACTGTCTCTATTCACCCCGGTGGGTCTATAGCTGGGGTTTATAACTGTCTCTATAGCTGGGTTTTATAACTGTCTCTATAGCTGGGTTTATAACTGTCTCTATAGCTGGGTTTTATAACTGTCTCTATAGCTGGGTTTTATAACTGTCTCTATAGCTGGGTTTTATAACTGTCTCTATAGCTCGGTTTATAACTGTCTCTATTCACCCCAGTGGGTCTATAGCTGGGGTTTATAACTGTCTCTATAGCTGGGTTTTATAACTGTCTCTATAGCTGGGTTTTATAACTGTCTCTATAGCTGGGTTTTATAACTGTCTCTATAGCTGGGTTTTATAACTGTCTCTATAGCTGGGTTTTATAACTGTCTCTATAGTTGGGGGTTTATAACTGTCTCTATTCACCCCAGTGGGTCTATAGCTGGGTTTTATAACTGTCTCTATAGTTGGGGTTTATAACTTTCTCTATTCACCCCAGTGGGTCTATAGCTGGGTTTTATAACGGTCTCTATAGCTGGGTTTATAACTGTCTCTATAGCTGGGGTTTATAACTGTCTCTATTCACCCCTGTGGGTCTATAGCTGGGGTTTATAACTGTCTCTATAGCTGGGTTTTATAACTGTCTCTATTCACCCCAGTGGGTCTATAGCTGGGTTTTATAACTGTCTCTATAGCTGGGTTTATAACTGTCTCTATAGCTGGGTTTTATAACTGTCTCTATAGCTTGGTTTATAACTGTCTCTATAGCTGGGGTTTATAACTGTCTCTATAGCTGGGGTTTATAACTCTCTCTATTCACCCCTGTGGGTCTATAGCTGGGGTTTATAACTGTCTCTATACCTGGGTTTTATAACTGTCTCTATAGCTGGGTTTATAACTGTCTCTATAGCTGGGTTTATAACTGTCTCTATAGCTGGGTTTTATAACTGTCTCTATTCACCCCAGTGGGTCTATAGCTGGGTTTATAACTGTGTCTATAGCTGGGTTTTATAACTGTCTCTATAGCTGTGTTTATAACTGTCTCTATAGCTGGGGTTTATAACTGTCTCTATAGCTGGGTTTTATAACTGTCTCTATAGCTGGGTTTTATAACTGTCTCTATAGTTGGGGTTTATAACTGTCTCTATAGCTGGGTTTATAACTGTCTCTATAGCTGGGTTTTATAACTGTCTCTATAGCTGGGTTTATAACTGTCTCTATAGCTGGGTTTTATAACTGTCTCTATAGCTAGGTTTTATAACTGTCTCTATAGCTGGGTTTTATAACTGTCTCTATAGCTGGGTTTATAACTTTCTCTATTCACCCCAGTGGGTCTATAGCTGGGGTTTATAACTGTCTCTATTCACCCCAGTGGGTCTATAGCTGGGTTTATAACTGTCTCTATCCACCCCAGTGGGTCTATAGCTGGGTTTATAACTGTCTCTATAGCTGGCTTTTATAACTGTCTCTATTCACCCCAGTGGGTCGATAGCTGGGTTTATAACTGTCTCTATAGCTGAGGTATATAACTGTCTCTATAGCTGGGTTTTATAACTGTCTCTATAGCTGGGTTTATAACTGTCTCTATAGCTGGGTTTATAACTGTCTCTATAGCTGGGTTTTATAACTGTCTCTATAGCTGGGTTTTATAACTGTCTCTATAGCTGGGTTTTATAACTGTCTCTATAGCTGGGTTTTATAACTGTCTCTATAGCTGGGTTTTATAACTGTCTCTATAGCTGGGTTTTATAACTGTCTCTATAGCTGGGTTTTATAACTGTCTCTATTCACCCCAGTGGGTCTATAGCTGGGGTTTATAACTGTCTCTATAGCTGGGGTTTATAACTGTCTCTATAGCTGGGGTTTTATAACTGTCTCTATTCACCCCAGTGGGTCTATAGCTGGGGTTTATAACTGTCTCTATTCACCCCAGTGGGTCTATAGCTGGGTTTTATAACTGTCTCTATTCACCCCAGTGGGTCTATAGCTGGGTTTTATAACTGTCTCTATAGCTGGGTTTATAACTGTCTCTATAGCTGTGTTTATAACTGTCTCTATTCACCCCAGTGGGTCTATAGCTGGGGTTTATAACTGTCTCTATTCACCCCAGTGGGTCTATAGCTGGGTTTATAACTGTCTCTATAGCTGGGTTTATAACTGTCTCTATAGTTGGGGTTTATAACTGTCTATATTTACCCCAGTGGGTCTATAGCTGGGGTTTATAACTGTCTCTATTCACCCCAGTGGGTCTATAGCTGGGGTTTATAACTGTCTCTATAGCTGGGTTTATAACTGTCTCTATAGCTGGGTTTTATAACTGTCTCTATTCACCCCAGTGGGTCTATAGCTGGGTTTATAACTGTCTCTATAGCTGGGTTTTATAACTGTCTCTATAGCTGGGTTTTATAACTGTCTCTATACCTGGGGTTTATAACTGTCTCTATACCTGGGTTTTATAACTGTCTCTATACCTGGGTTTTATAACTGTCTCTATTCACCCCGGTGGGTCTATAGCTGGGGTTTATAACTGTCTCTATAGCTGGGTTTTATAACTGTCTCTATAGCTGGGTTTTATAACTGTCTCTATAGCTGGGTTTTATAACTGTCTCTATAGCTGGGGTTTTATAACTGTCTCTATACCTGGGTTTTATAACTGTCTCTATAGCTGGGTTTATAACTGTCTCTATTCACCCCATTGGGTCTATAGCTGGGGTTTATAACTGTCTCTATAGCTGAGGTTTATAACTGTCTCTATAGCTGGGTTTATAACTGTCTCTAATCACCCCAGTGGGTCTATAGCTGGGGTTTATAACTGTCTCTATTCACCCCAGTGGGTCTATAGCTGGTTTTATAACTGTCTCTATAGCTGGGTTTATAACTGTCTCTATAGCTGGATTTATAACTGTCTCTATAGCTGGGTTTTATAACTGTCTCTATTCACCCCAGTGGGTCTATAGCTGGGTTTATAACTGTCTCTATAGCTGGGTTTTATAACTGTCTCTATAGTTGGGTTTTATAACTGTCTCTATTCACCCCAGTGGGTCTATAGCTGGGTTTATAACTGTCTCTATAGCTGGGTTTTATAACTGTCTCTATAGCTGGGTTTTATAACTGTCTCTATAGCTGGGTTTATAACTGTCTCTATTCACACCGGTGGGTCTATAGCTGGGTTTATAACTGTCTCTATAGCTGGGTTTTATAACTGTCTCTATAGCTGGGTTTTATAACTGTCTCTATTCACCCCAGTTGGTCTATAGCTGGGTTTATAACTGTCTCTATAGCTGGGTTTTATAACTGTCTCTATAGCTGGGTTTTATAACTGTCTCTATAGCTGGGGTTTTATAACTGTCTCTATACCTGGGTTTTATAACTGTCTCTATAGTTGGGGTTTATAACTGTCTCTATTCACCCCAGTGGGTCTATAGCTGGGTTTTATAACTGTCTCTATAGCTGGGTTTATAACTGTCTCTATAGCTGGGGTTTATAACTGTCTCTATTCACCCCTGTGGGTCTATAGCTTGGGTTTATAACTGTCTCTATAGCTGGGTTTTATAACTGTCTCTATTCACCCCAGTGGGTCTATAGCTGGGTTTTATAACTGTCTCTACAGCTGGGTTTATAACTGTCTCTATAGCTGGGTTTTATAACTGTCTCTATAGCTTGGTTTATAACTGTCTCTATAGCTGGGGTTTATAACTGTCTCTATAGCTGGGGTTTATAACTCTCTCTATTCACCCCAGTGTGTCTATAGCTGGGGTTTATAACTGTCTCTATTCACCCCAGTGGGTCTATAGCTGGGGTTTATAACTGTCTCTATTCACTCCAGTGGGTCTATAGCTGGGTTTATAACTGTCTCTATCCACCCCAGTGGGTCTATAGCTGGGTTTATAACTGTCTCTATAGCTGGCTTTTATAACTGTCTCTATTGCCTGGTTTTATAACTGTCTCTATAGCTGGGTTTATAACTGTCTCTATAGCTGGGTTTATAACTGTCTCTATAGCTGGGTTTATAACTGTCTCTATAGCTGGATTTATAACTGTCTCTATAGCTGGGTTTTATAACTGTCTCTATAGCTGGGTTTTATAACTGTCTCTATAGCTGGGTTTTATAACTGTCTCTATAGCTGGGTTTTATAACTGTCTCTATTCACCCCAGTGGGTCTATTGCTGGGGTTTATAACTGTCTCTATAGCTGGGGTTTATAACTGTCTCTATAGCTGGGGTTTTATAACTGTCTCTATTCACCCCAGTGGGTCTATAGCTGGGGTTTATAACTGTCTCTATAGCTGGGTTTTATAACTGTCTCTATTCACCCCATTGGGTCTATAGCTGTGTTTTATAACTGTCTCTATAGCTGGGTTTATAAATGTCACTATAGCTGGGTTTATAACTGTCTCTATTCACCCCAGTGGGTCTATAGCTGGGGTTTATAACTGTCTCTATAGCTGAGGTTTATAACTGTCTCTATAGCTGGGTTTATAACTGTCTCTATAGCTGGGTTTTATAACTGTCTCTATAGCTGGGGTTTATAACTGTCTCTATAGCTGGGTTTATAACTGTCTCTATAGCTGGGTTTATAACTGTCTCTATAGCTGGGTTTATAACTGTCTCTATTCACCCCAGTGGGTCTATAGCTGGGTTTATAACTGTCTCTATAGCTGGGTTTTATAACTGTCTCTATTCACCCCAGTGGGTCTATAGCTGGGGTTTATAACTGTCTCTATAGCTGGGTTTTATAACTGTCTCTATAGCTGGGTTTTATAACTGTCTCTATAGCTGGGGTTTATAACTGTCTCTATTCACCCCAGTGGGTCTATAGCTGGGTTTTATAACTGTCTCTATAGCTGGGTTTATAACTGTCTCTGTAGTTGTGTTTTATAACTGTCTCTATTCACCCCAGTGGGTCTATAGCTGGGTTTTATAACTGTCTCTATAGTTGGGGTTTATAACTGTCTCTATTCACCCCAGTGGGGTCTATAGCTGTTAACCTACTGTAAACCCTGAAGAACTGTTAAGCTCCTATGAGATACTATGGACACTTAAGAATACATGCTAGAGAGAAGCATTGACATGCAGAAGTGTTTTGTTTTTAAAGGTAGAATCCTTAATGGTGAAAGTACCATTGTTTTTAAAGGTAGAATCCTTAATGGTGAAAGTACCATTGTTTTTAAAGGTAGAATCCTTAATGGTGAAAGTACCATTGTTTTTAAAGGTAGAATCCTTAATGGTGAAACAACTCTCCCCTGTGACATCACTGCATGCGTGATAGAACAGAGAGAATATGTACTGCAGATGTTTTGACCATGCTGCGCCACGCTCCCGTCCTCCGTTTGTCAACAAAACCAAGGCGGTGGGGGCAATCCGTGGCGCCGTTTCCCCTCATGTGATTTCATCTTAAATAGAAACAATAACAAAAGCGTCCCTCTGCCTCTGTTTTGGGTAAAAAGCTGAGGGTCGGGCCTGGAGAAACCACTTTCAAATTCGTAGACAGAGCTATGGATGCAAGGACTGACCATGATATCAAAATGATAGTTTTAATCATGTTATGAGGCTGTACAGTGTTTGTTTTACATGTAGGTTGTTTACAAACAGAGTAAAACAAGCTGATGTTTTTTGTTTCGATGGGATACGACAGTTAAACTGAACTCATGAGACGTCATTCTGTAAGAATCTATGAATGTAGAAACTAAGGCTTGTATCTTTAAAAGCCTGTACCATGAGGTACTGTGAAGACATTTCCATTAGCTGTCTGCTTTTGAGGAACATTTGGGTATTCCTGGTCATACATGACATTTCCCCAGCAGTCTCCCAGGGGACACAGGGAGGGAACAGGAGGGAACAGGAAGTTTCTCTACTGGTGTGAAATGGAGAGGAATAAGGGTCCTATATAACTGTTGCTGCTGCAATACAGAATAAAACACACACACACACACACACACACACACACACACACACACACACTCTCTCATTAACACAGGCATGGTGTTATGTTCTGTACAAACTGTACGTTCACAAGGTCTTTTCCCAGCATCCTCTTTGAATCACGCTCCATTTCTTTATCTGTTGATATGGACAAGTGTGTTTCCAGCAGTGTGCTAGAAAGGTTTACATATTTCTTTCTCGCATAGACACACACACACACACACACACACACACACACACACACACACACACACACACACACACACACACACACACACACACACACACACACATTCAAACAGATGTACATAAATACACACACGCTTCGGCAGGCACAAGTGTGGGAAAGTGCTGTTGGCCCATGTGGGCCTAACAGATATCTGCAGGGCTGTGAACATACATTCTGCTCTCATAGCCAACTGTTCACACACACTACACAGGAATGTCTGGAGTACATTACATTTGTAAACCTTGATATTGATCATCCGCCCTCTCTCTCCTCTCCCCTGTGTCCCTCCTCTCCCCTCTGTCCCTCCTGTCCCCCCTCTCTTCTCTCCCCTCTGTCCTCTCTCTCCCCTCTGTCCTCTCTCTCTCCTCTGTCCTCTCTCTCTCCTCTGTCCTCTCTCTCTCCTCTGTCCTCTCTCTCCCCTCTGTCCTCTCTCTCCCCTCTGTCCTCTCTCTCTCCTCTGTCCTTTCTCCCCTCTGTCCTCTCCCCTCTGTCCTCTCTCTCTCCTCTCCCCTCTCTCCCCTCTCCTCTCCCCTCTGTCCTCTCTCTCCTCTCCCATCTGTCCTCTCCCCTCTGTCCTCTCCTCTCCCCTCTGTCCTCTCCCCTCTCTCTCTCCTCTCTCTCTCTGTCCTCTCTCTCTCCTCTCCCCTCTGTCCTCTCTCTCCCCTCTCTCTCTCTCTCCCCTCTGTCCTTTCCCCTCTGTTCTCTCTCTCTCCTCTCCCCTCTGTCCCCTCTCTCTCCTCTCCTCTCCCCTCTGTCCCCTCTCTCTCCTCTCCTCTCCCCTCTGTCTCCTCTCTCTCCTCTCTCCTCTGTCCTCTCTCCCCCCTCTGTCCTCTCTCCCCCTCGGTCCTCTCTCTCTCTCCCCCTCTGTTCTCTCCCCTCTGTCCTCTCCCCTCTGTCCTCTCTCTCTCCCCTCTGTCCTCTCCTCTCCTCTCCCCTCTGTCCTCTCCCCTCTGTCCTCTCTCTCTCCCCTCTGTCCTCTCCTCTCCTCTCCCCTCTGTCCTCTCTCTCTCCCCTCTGTCCTCTGTCCTCTCTCTCTCCCCTCTGTCCTCTCTCTCCTCTCCTCTCCCCTCTGTCCTCTCTCTCCTCTCCTCTCCCCTCTGTCCTCTCTCCCCCTCCCCCCAGCCCTTCCCATTGGTGTCGTCCTCTCGGTGGATGGTGAAACGAGGGGAGCTCACAGCCTTCGTGGAGGAGAACGGCATCTTCTCCAAGAGGACGTCACGTCATCAGGTCTACTTCTTCCTCTTCAATGACGTCCTCATCCTCACCAGGAAGAAAAGGTGGGTCCACAGTCTCACTAGCCAATCACAGCCAATTCCACAGTCTCACTAGCCAATCACACAGATGGGGAGGGTGGTGATGATAAAATCTTTAAGTATGCTAGATGTAAAGATTGCGAGCTGGCAAGCCCAAACTGTCTGTAAGTCATTGCGACAGAGTTTGTGCAGGAAATGCCACATGTTCATCCATGTGTCTTTGTGTGAGTGATTTGTCTCTGGGATGAGTCAAGTGTGACCTTACACCTCCCATAACACTCGTAATTAAGACTAAGTAATTAACCTATTAAAATGTTGATATGACTCTATAAAGATATTAAAATACACAAGGAAGCATTAGACAATGAGTTGACGTTGACTAGCAAGAATGGGTCTGAGAATTGTCTATATCAAAGGCAGATGTTTAATTAACATTGAACAATGAATCAATTTAACATACCAGGCATGAAGCTTAAGTTACAGACATTAACCTCTCTGGGATCTGACAACAGCCAGTGAAATTGCAGGGCGCCAAATTCAAAACAACAGAAATCTCATAATTAAAATTCCTCAAACATACAAGTATTATCCACCATTTTAAAGATAAACTTCTTGTTAATCCAACCACAGTGTCCAATTTCAAAAAGGCTTTACGGCGAAAGCACACCATGCTATTATCTGAGGACAGCACCCCATCAAACAAACACAGACAATCATATTTCATCCCGCCAGGCGTGACACAAAACTCAGAAATAACGATGTAATTAATAATTCTTGCCTTACCTTTGAAGATCTTCTTCTGTTGGCACTCCAATATGTCCCATAAACATCACAAATGGTCCTTTTGTTCGATTAATTCCGTCGTTATATCTCCAAAATGTCCATTTATTTGGCGCGTTTGATCCAGAAAAACACAGGTTCCAACTCGCGCAACATGACTACAAAATATCTCCTGTAATCTTTGTCCAAACATTTCAAACAACTTTCCTAATACAACTTTAATGATTTTTTTACGTAAATAATCGCTAAAATTTAAGACGGGATAAACTGCGTTCAGTTTAATACCGGATGAAAACAAACGCTCCTCTAACAAACGGTACACTTCACGCGACCCTCGTTCTGAACAGGGCTACTTCTTCATTACACAAAGGAAAAACATCAACCAATTTCTAAAGACTATTGACATCCAGTGGAAGCGATAGGAACTGCAAGCAAGTGCCTTAGAAATCTAGATCCCCATAGAACACCCATTGAAAAGAGTGACCTCAAAAAAAAAAAACATTCCTGGATGGTTTGTCCTCGGGGTTTCGCCTGCCAAATAAGTTCTGTTATACTCACAGACATCATTCAAACAGTTTTAGAATCTTCACAGTGTTTTCTATCCAAATCTACTAATAATATGCATATCCTAGCTTCTGGGCCTGAGTAGCAGGCAGTTTACTTTGGGCACACTTTTCATCCGGACGTGAAAATACCGCCCCCTATCCCAGAGAGGTTAACAAGCATTACAAGCCATTATTCCAACCATATGGATCCTCAAGTTAACTTACAGGACAAAGCATGAACAAAGAGATGCTTATGTCACGAACTGGCTCGAAGTTCGTTACAAAAAGGGAGACAACGTGGAGATAAATATATTTTTGTTATTCCTTATTAACTGAAGTAAACTAAATACAATTAACAACGGTGTGTGTAGTCAGTAATCAGCAGTGTAAGTGAGTGGTTGCGTGTATAGATGTGATAATGACAACTGATCATACAACCTTCCTCCATGAACTGGATACAGGAGAAGAGAGAGAACCAAATGTATTTCATTACATGTGTAACATCTGAAGGTGGAACCTTCTCAACCCAAAACCAACCACAATTGACCAATCAAACAATACCAAGTTTACAGTAACCTAAACACTCCCAGGCCCAATCTCCACAGGGTGTCACAGCATTTAAAGGCTCATGAGGGGATGAGGCCGATGTAAATAAGACAGCATTTCTGAGAGAAACATTAAACCCCTTTGAGTAATTCAGAGTTCACCCTGTCCAGATACAAGTTACCATAGAGATAATACATATAGAGTCCTCTTTAGGGGACAAGTTACCATAGATATAATACATATAGTCCTCTTTAGGGGACAAGTTACCACAGAGATAATACAAATAGAGTCCTCTTTAGGAGACAAGTTACCACAGAGATAATACATATAGTCCTCTTTAGGAGACAAGTTACCACAGAGATAATACATATAGTCCTCTTTAGGGGACAAGTTACCACAGAGATAATACATATAGTCCTCTTTAGGGGACAAGTTACCACAGAGATAATACATATAGAGTCCTCTTTAGGAGACAAGTTACCACAGAGATAATACATATAGAGTCCTCTTTAGGAGACAAGTTACCATAGAGATAATACATATAGAGTCCTCTTTAGGGGACAAGTTACCATAGAGATCTTACATATAGAGTCCTCTTTAGGGGACAAGTTACCACAGACATCATCATATAGATAGCTTCAGAGTCCTCTTTAGGGGACAAGTTTCAGATACCAGACATGGATACTATAGTATTATTCTTTCACAATAGTCATTCCTCTGTGTACTGTAACAGAGAGATACATTTTGGCTCCTCAGAGGGGGAAGGGCTGACTAGTCCTTTGTGTTCCTGCACCGTTTTTCCATGCAGCTTCAGGTGTCAGAGAGCACATACATTAGCCTCCAGCATTGGAGTGCGGGCCGTTTCCCAGAACACACCTCACCACCCTGTCCCAACATGCTGACAGTGAAAGTGTAGCCACATGGCTCCAGTGCTAGGGACAGACTGGGTGGGACAGACTGGGTGGGACGGACACACCCATACAGAGCATCCTGAAAATGTTCAGACCCCTTGACTTTTTCCACATTTTGTTACGTTACAGCCTTATTCTAAAATTGATTAAATAATTTTTATACCTCATTAATCATCCCACAATACCCCATAATGGCAAAGCGAAAACAGGTTTTCAGACATTTTTGCATTTTTGCAAAAGAAATAGCTTATTTACATAAGTATTCAGACCCTTTGCTATGAGTCAAAATTGATTTCAGGTGCATCCTGTTTCCATTGATCATCCTTGAGATGTTTCTACAACTTGATTGGAGTCCACCTGTGGTAAATTCAATTGATTGGACATGAATTGGAAAGGCATACACCTGTCTATATAAGGTCCCACATTTGATAGTGCATGTCAGAGAAAAAAAACAAACCATGAGGTCGAAGGAATTGTCCGTAGAGCTCTGATACAGGATTGTGTCGAGCCACAGATCTGGGGAAGGGTACCAAAACATTTCTGTAGCATTGAAGGTCCCCAAGAAAATAGTGGGCTCCATCATTCTGAAATGGAAGAAGTTTGGAACCACCAAGACTCTTCCTAGAGCTGGCTGCCCAGCCAAACTGAGCAATCGGGGGAGAAGAGCCTTGGTCAGGGAGGTGACCAAGAACCTCACTCTGAAAGAGCTCCAGAGTTCCTCTGTTGAGATGGGAGAACCTTCCAGAAGGACAACAGGACAACGGCCGTAAGCACACAGCCAAGACAACACAGGAGGGACTTCGGGACAAGTCTTTGAATGTCCTTGAGAGGCCCAGCCAGAGCCAGGACTTGAACCCGATCGATCATCTCTGGAGAGACCTGAAAATATCTATGTAGCAACGCTCCCCATCCAACCTGACAGAGCTTGAGAGGATCTGCAGAGCAGAATGGAAGAAACTCCCCAAATACAGGTGTACCAAGCTTGTAGCGTCATACCCAAGAAGATTCGAGGCTGTAATCACTGCCAAAGGTGCTTCAACAAAGTACTGAGTAAACGGTCTGAATACTTATGTAAATGTCATATTTCCGTTTTTTATTTTTTATACATTTCTAACATTTTCTAAAAACCTGTTTTTGTTTTGTCATTATGAGGTATTGTGTGTAGATTGATTGAGGTGGAAAAAAACAATTTCATCCATTTTAGAATAAGTCTGAATACTTTCCGACGGCACCGTACGTACTTGAGTGACCATTTCTGAAAAATGTAACATCAAATGTCTTGGCTAAACATACAAACCTGTCTCTATTGGTGTCCTCAGAATCAGGGTGTCTGTTGTGTGTCTGTGGTGTATTTGGCCTGTGTGTCTGTACATATGTGTGTCTGTATTGAACTTAACCGAAGGAGCTGCACATTGTCAGCGGGATCAGAATGGAAGCTTGTTTTTCCCCCCCCAAAAAAAAATTCAGGAACATTCTGCACGCCATGAATAAAGTTTGTCTTCCTGGAAACCATATGGCTTATTCGTGTGTGTGTGTGTGTGTTTCTCATTTCCTGAATCTCCAGCTGTGTCTGAGACGGATCGCCATGCCGCTCTCTCTCAAAATACCTCAAATCTTTTCTTTCTTTCTGGGAATTTGATCCAATGCAACAGGTTCCAGCAGTATGCTGCCACTGGCGTATGTTGAGGGCTGGGAGTGTTTGGGTTTGTTCTGTGGAGGCACGGGAACCCTGCTGTGGCACGCTACTACCTCTCTCTCTCTCTCTCTCTCTTTCTCTCTCTCTCTCTCTGTGTCTCTGTCTCTCTGTCTCTCTCTGTCTCGCTCTCTCTCACTCTCTCTCACTCTCTCGCTCTCTCTCTCTCTCTCTGTCTCTCTGTCTCTCTCTCTCTCTCTCTCTGTGTCTCTCTCTCTCTCTCTCTCTCTGTCTCTCTCGCTCTCTCTCGCTCTCTCTCTGTGTCTCTCTCTCTCTCTCTCTGTGTCTCTGTCTCTCTCTCTCTCTCTGTGTCTCTCTCTCTCTCTGTCTCTTTCTCTCTCTCTCTCTCTCTCGCTCTCTCTGTGTCTCTGTCTCTCTCTCTCGCTCTCTCTCTGTGTCTCTCTCTCTCTCTCGCTCTCTCTCTCTCTGTCTCTGTCTCTCTGTCTCTCTGTTTGTCTTTGCATGAAGAGAAATGAAAGTACTAGAAACATTGTCGGCTAGGTCACGGTACATTAGGCCAACAGTAGAGCTTGATAGAGAGAGTTTAGCCAACGTTAACCCTGAACGCCATGCTGCTGGCCAGTGTCTCTTGGACTACCTCTTCTCATAGCCTCAGGAGATGTCTCTGATGTGTAGTTCACCTGCCCAGCTACCTCTTCTCAGGAGATGGCTCTGATGTGTAGTTCACCTGCACGGCTACCTCTTCTCAGGAGATGTCTCTGATGTGTAGTTCACCTGCACGGCTACCTCTTCTCAGGAGATGTCTCTGATGTGTAGTTCACCTGCACGGCTACCTCTTCTCAGGAGATGGCTCTGATGTGTAGTTCACCTGCCCAGCTACCTCTTCTCAGGTGATGGCTCTGATGTGTATTTTTGATTTAACAAATAACTAAGAGCATTTGTTAAATAACTCAAATGTAAGAGTGTAACAAATTAACACGGGGTGGCAGGTAGCCTAGTGGTTAGAGCGTTGAGTTGGCATGTAGCCTAGTGGTTAGAGCGTAGAGGAGGCAGGTAGCCTCGTGGTTAGAGCGCAGGAGAGGCAGGTAGCCTAGTGGTTAGAGCGTACGGGAGGCAGGTAGCCTAGTGGTTAGAGCGTCGAGTTGGCATGTAGCCTAGTGGTTAGAGCGTAGAGGAGGCAGGTAGCCTAGTGGGTAGAGCGTCGAGTTGACAGGTAGCCTAGTGGTTAGAGCGTAGAGTTGGCAGGTAGCCTCGTGGTTAGAGCGCAGGAGAGGCAGGTAGCCTAGTGGTTAGAGCGTACGGGAGGCAGGTAGCCTAGTGGTCAGAGTGTAGAGGAGGCAGGTAGCCTAGTGGTTAGAGCGTAGAGGAGGCAGGTAGCCTAGTGGTTAGAGCGTGGAGGAGGCAGGTAGCCTAGTGGTTAGAGTGTTAGAGGAGGCAGGTAGCCTAGTGGTTAGAGTGTAGAGGAGGCAGGTAGCCTAGTGGTTAGAGTGTAGAGGAGGCAGGTAGCCTAGTGGTTAGAGCGTAGAGGAGGCAGGTAGCCTAGTGGTTAGAGCGTAGAGGAGGCAGGTAGCCTAGTGGTTAGAGTGTAGAGGAGGCAGGTAGCCTAGTGGTTAGAGCGTAGAGGAGGCAGGTAGCCTAGTGGTTAGAGTGTAGAGGAGGCAGGTAGCCTAGTGGTTAGAGTGTAGAGGAGGCAGGTAGCCTAGTGGTTAGAGCGTAGAGGAGGCAGGTAGCCTAGTGGTTAGAGCGTAGAGGAGGCAGGTAGCCTAGTGGTTAGAGTGTAGAGGAGGCAGGTAGCCTAGTGGTTAGAGCGTAGAGGAGGCAGGTAGCCTAGTGGTTAGAGTGTAGAGGAGGCAGGTAGCCTAGTGGTTAGAGTGTAGAGGAGGTAGGTAGCCTAGTGGTTAGAGCGTAGAGGAGGCAGGTAGCCTAGTGGTTAGAGTGTAGAGGAGGCAGGTAGCCTAGTGGTTAGAGTGTAGAGGAGGTAGGTAGCCTAGTGGTTAGAGCGTAGAGGAGGCAGGTAGCCTAGTGGTTAGAGCGTAGAGGAGGCAGGTAGCCTAGTGGTTAGAGCGTTGGCCAGTAACCGAAAGGTTAGTGGATCAAATCCCCGAGCTGACAAGGTAAAAATCTGTTGTTCTGTCCCTGAACAAGGCAGTTAACCCACAAGGCTGTCTTTGTAAGTTATAATGTGATCTTAAATAAAGGTTAAATAAAGGTTAAATAAATAAGAAAAGTGTGTCTCCCTTCACACCATCATCATCTGGTGAAGTCAGACATGAGGGGAATCTCTGTTTTTCATTTCTACAATTGTAAAGCGACTTTGGGTTCCTTGACAAGCACTATTTAAGTCTCATGTTTTATTATTTATTAGTATTATTTAAATGCTTTCTTGCCTTAACTTGTGAACTTGTTATCTTAACTTTGCGAGCCCACTTCGTGGGACCAATCAGATGACAGGATTTTAAAACAGAAGCAGAGAATTGCACCCACACAGTTGTTGTGGACAGCTGCACGGCAGAGAGTGAGAGTTCAGGAATACTGGATGCTAGATCTGCAGGAACACCACTATTACTCACCAGCTGGCCTCTCCTCTTTTTCTCTCTCACTTTTCCCTCCCTCTTTTTTTGTTTCCCTCTGTTTTCTGTCTTCCAAGCTTATCTCCCATCTGTGTTTGTTTGAGTAGGCCCCGATCTGCCCAGGACATTCTGCTCTCTCTCTCTCTCTCTCTCTCTCTGTCTGTCTGTGTCTTGCTCTGTCTCTCTATTGGTCGGTCTCTGTCTGTCTGTGTCTCTCTCTGTTTCTCTCTGTGTCTGTCTGTCTGTCTGTCTGTCTGTCTCTATCAATCTGTCTCTGTGTGTGTGTGACTAAGCTAGCGTCTCAGTACTCCCACTTAGCACCAGAACATTGTGCTCTCTCTCTCTCTGTCTGTAAACATCCTCTCTTCCCCCCTCCGTCTCTATCTCTCTTTCTCTCCCTCCATCAAAGATGGGTAACTGGTCGTACAGTTAATATTCTGATGTCTGTTCAGTCACCGAGGAGGAGGAGAAGCCTTTCTCACAAACCGCCGGTATCAAAGGACAGTGTGTGTGTGTACATATTGCAGCTCTTATCTCTATTTGTATGACAGTTAAGTCCTCCTCGCTACTGTTCTCATTCAGTACTTCTGCATTCTACCCCCACCCCCATTCCACAGAGGAATGTAAATGGGATTCCATACATTGTAGCAGGAGGGGATTCTGGGAAAGGTTAGAATTCTTTAGCGACACTTTACACACCAGACACTTCGTCCCCTTTCTGCCCATCCCATTTTAACCTCTTCTCCTCCTCTGAGCCGTCAGACTGGTTGCCGTGGGGATTCAGTAATTGAGTGTGATGGGTACCAGAGGTCCCTGCCTCCAACCTCTCAACCGGTCTTCACGTAGGAAAGGGCCCCCACGGAATTGGGGCGTGTGTGTTCACGTGCAGGGAAGTCGATTCCTGGACTGTAGTCCTTTGGCTGTCATTCCATATCCCAATTGGACCCCAGCCGACCCCTAACTCGGCCTCCCAGCCGACCCCTAACTCGGCCTCCCAGCCGACCCCTATCTCGGCCTCCCAGCCGACCCCTAACTCAGCCGACCCCTAATTTGGCCTCCCAGCCGACCCCTAACTCGGCCTCCCAGCCGATCCCTAACTCGGCCTCCCAGCCGACCTCTAACTCGGCCTCCCAGCCGACCCCTAACTCAGCTTCCTCTCTCTCTCCCTCTCTTCTCTCCCTCTCCTTCTCTCCCCTTCTCCTTCTCTCTCCCCCTCTCCCTCTCTCCCTCAGTGAGGACAGCTATGCAGTGATAGACTATGCTCTCAGGGACCATATCTGGGTGGGACCCTGCCAGGCCCAGGATATCAACCTATCACCCGTCAGAACCACCGCTGGAATGCTGACATCACGGCATCCTGGGGCCAGCCACCTCTTCCGCCTGCGTTTCCGTAGCAACCATTCTGGAGACAAGGTGCCCATGGTCCTGGGGGTGGAGCTAATGTAAGTGTCACCTTCTAGTGTGCGATCCTTGACCTTTGTATATCTGTGTTTGTTTTCCTCTCTATCTCTCCGATCTGGGTTCTTCTCTCTCTGATCTGGGTCCTATCTGAGTCCTTCTCTCTGATCTGGGTCCTATATGGGTCCTTCTTTCTTAGCTGGTCCTATATGGGTCTCTCTCTCTCTCTCTCTCTCTCTCTCTCTTTCTATCCTGCTGTCTGTCTCTCCTGTCTTTCCATCCTGCTGTCTGTCTCTCTCATGTCTTTCTATCCTGCTGTCTGTCTCTCTCATGTCTTTCTATCCTGCTGTCTCTCCTGTCTTTCTATCCTGCTGTCTGTCTCTCCTGTCTTTCTATCCTGCTGTCTGTCTCCTGTCTGTCTTTCTAACCTGCTGTCTGTCTTTCTATCCTGCTGTCTGTCTTTCCTGTCTTTCTATCCTGCTGTCTCTCTCCTGTCTTTCTATCCTGCTGTCTGTCTTTCTATCCGGCTGTCTGTCTCTCCTGTCTTTCCATCCTGCTGTCTGTCTTTCCATCCTGCTGTCTGTCTTTCTATCCTGCTGTCTGTCTTTCTATCCTGCTGTCTCTGTCCCGTCTTTCTATCTTGCTGTCTGTCTCTCTCCTGTATTTCTAACCTGCTGTCTGTCTCTCTCCTGTCTTTCTAACCTGCTGTCTGTCTCTATCCTGTCTTTCTAACCTGCTGTCTGTCTCTCTCCTGTCTTTCTAACCTGCTGTCTGTCTCTCTCTCGTCTTTCTATCTTGCTGTCTGTCTCTCCTGTCTTTCTATCCTGCTGTCTGTCTCTCCTGTCTTTCTATCCTGCTGTCTGTCTCTCCTGTCTGTCTTTCTAACCTGCTGTCTGTCGTTCTATCCTGCTGTCTGTCTATCCTGTCTTTCTATCCTGCTGTCTGTCTCTCCTATCTGTCTTTCTAACCTGCTGTCTGTCTTTCTATCCTGCTGTCTGTCTCTCCTGTCTTTCTATCCTGCTGTCTCTCTCCTGTCTTTCTATCCTGCTGTCTGTCTCCTGTCTGTCTTTCTAACCTGCTGTCTGTCGTTCTATCCTGCTGTCTGTCTATCCTGTCTTTCTATCCTGCTGTCTGTCTCTCCTGTCTGTCTTTCTAACCTGCTGTCTGTCTTTCTATCCTGCTGTCTGTCTTTCCTGTCTTTCTATCCTGCTGTCTCTCTCCTGTCTTTCTATCCTGCTGTCTGTCTTTCTATCCTGCTGTTTGTCTCTCCTGTCTTTCTATCCTGCTGTCTGTCTCTCCTGTCTTTCCATCCTGCTGTCTGTCTTTCCATCCTGCTGTCTGTCTTTCTATCCTGCTGTCTGTCTTTCTATCCTGCTGTCTCTCTCCTGTCTTTCTATCCTGCTGTCTGTCTCTCTCCTGTCTTTCTATCCTGCTGTCTGTCTCTCTCCTGTCTTTCTAACCTGCTGTCTGTCTCTCTCCTGTCTTTCTAACCTGCTGTCTGTCTCTCTCCTGTCTTTCTAACCTGCTGTCTGTCTCTCTTTCATCTTTCTATCTTGCTGTCTCTCTCTCTCTCCTGTCTTTCTTTCCTGCTGCCTGTCTTTCTATCCTGCTGTCTCTCTCTATCCTGTCTGTCTATCCTGCTGCCTGTCTTTCTATCCTGCTGTCTGTCTCTCCTGTCTTTCTATCCTGCTGTCTGTCTTTGTATCCTGCTGTCTGTCTTTCTAACCTGCTGTCTGTCTTTCCATCCTGCTGTCTGTCTCCTGTCTTTCTAACCTGCTGTCTGTCTTTCTAACCTGCTGTCTGTCTTTTTAACCTGTTGTCTGTCTTTCTATCCTGCTGTCTGTCTGTCTGTCTCTCTCTCTCCTGTCTTTCTATCCTGCTGTCTGTCTTTCTATCCTACTGCCTGTCTCTCTCCTGTCTTTCTATCCTGCTGTCTGTCTCTATCCTGTCTTTCTTTCCTGCTGCCTGTCTTTCTATCCTGCTGTCTGTCTCTATTCTGTCTTTCTATCCTGCTGCCTGTCTTTCTATCCTGCTGTCTGTCCCTCCTGTCTTGATATCCTGCTGCCTGTCTTTCTATCCTGCTGTCGGTCTCTCCTGTCTTTCTATCCTGCTGTCTGTCTCTCCTGTCTTTCTATCCTGCTGTCTGTCTCTTTCCTGTCTTTCTATCCTGCTGTCTGTCTCTATCCTGTCCTTCTCTCCTGCCGTCTATCTTTCTATCCTGCTGTCTGTCTCTCCTGTCTTTATATACTGCTGTCCGTCTCTCCTGTCTTTCTATCCTGCTGTCTGTCTCTATCCTGTCTTTCTTTCCTGCTGCCTGTCTTTCTATCCTGCTGCCTGTCTTTCTATCCTGCTGTCTGTCTCTCCTGTCTTGATATCCTGCTGTCGGTCTCTCCTGTCTTTCTATCCTGCTGTCTGTCTCTCCTGTCTTTCTATCCTGCTGTCTGTCTCTTTCCTGTCTTTCTATCCTGCTGTCTGTCTCTATCCTGTCCTTCTCTCCTGCCGTCTATCTTTCTATCTTGCTGTCCGTCTCTCCTGTCTTTATATCCTGCTGTCTGTCTCTCCTGTCTTTATATCCTGCTGTCTGTCTCTCCTGTCTTTATATCCTGCTGTCTCTCTCTCTCCTGTCTTTATATCCTGCTGTCTGTCTCTCCTGTCTTTATATCTTGCTGTCCGTCTCTCCTGTCTTTATATCCTGCTGTCTGTCTCTCCTGTCTTTATATCCTGCTGTCTCTCTCTCTCCTGTCTTTATATCCTGCTGTCTGTCTCTCCTGTCTTTATATCCTGCTGTCTCTCCTGTCTTTATATCCTACTGTCCGTCTCTCCTGTCTTTATATCCTGCTGTCTCTCTCTCTCCTGTCTTTCTTTTCTACATATTTTCCTGTTATCACTTCGTCCTGCTGTCAGTTGGGTGAAATATGAGATGCCCTGGGAGTGTTCCATCAGGAACATGTTTGTTTATGTCCCTCAGTACATCTGATGGGATGGGCGTCAGAGGCCAGCCTCACTCAGATCAAAGTCTACTCTGAGTTTATAGAGACCAATTTTCTTTCTCTCAATTCAATTCAAGGGGCTTTATTGGCATGGGAAACATGTGTTAACATTGCCAAAGCAAGTGAAGTAGATAATATACAAAAGTGAAATAAACAATATAAAATATACAGTAAACATTACACTCACAGAAGTTCCAACAGAATAAAGACATTTCAAATGTCATATTATGTATATATACAGTGTTGTAATGATGTGAAAATAGTTTAAGGACAAAAGGGAAAATAAATAAACATAAATATGGGTTGTATTTACAATGGTGTTTGTTCTTCACTGGTTGCCCCTTTTCCTGTGGCAACAGGTCACAAATCTTGCTGCTGTGATGGCACACTGTGGTATTTCACCCAGTAGATATGGGAGTTTATCAAAATTGGGTTTTCTAATTCTTTGTGGATCTGTGTAATCTGAGGGAAATATGTGTCTCTAATATGGTCATACATTTGGCAGGAGGTTAGGAAGTGCAGCTCAGTTTCCACCTCATTTTGTAGGCAGTATGCACATAGCCTGTCTTCTCTTGAGAGCCAGGTCTGCCATCGGCGGCCTTTCTCAATAGCAAGGCTATGCTCACTGAGTCTGTACATAATCAAAGCTTTCCTTAAGTTTGGGTCAGTCACAGTGGTCAGGTATTCTGCCACTGTCTACTCTCTGTTTAGGGCCAAATATCATTCTAGTTTGCTCTGTTGTTTTTGTAAATTCTTTCTAATATGTCAACTAATTATCTTTTTGTTTTCTCATGATTTGGTTGGGTCTAATTGTGTTGTTGTCCTGGGGCTCTGTGGGGTCTGTTTGTGTTTGTGAACAGAGCCCCAGGACCTGTTCTCTCTCTCTCTTTCTCTCTCTCACACACACACACACACACACACACACACACACACACACACACACACACACACACACACACATACACACACTGATCAAAGTCCCCTGGTATCAGAGTGTATAGCCTTCCCTCCTCACAGCCTATCATTAAGACTCTCAGGGTAATGACCCACAGTAGAAAACAGCTGAGCTTGGCCTTTTACATTTCTGTCTGTAATGGAATAATGTTTCCCCCAGCAAACACTGACTATACAGGGAGAGGGACAGAGAGAGGGAGAGGGACATGGAGAGGGGGAGGGACATGGACAGGGGAGGGACATGGGGAGGTACAGGGAGAGGAACAGGGACAGGGGGAGGGACATGGGGAGGTACAGGGAGAGGAACAGGGGGAGGGAGAGGGACAGGGAGAGGGACAGGGGGAGGGAGAGGGACAGGGAGAGGGGAGAGGGACAGGGGGAGGGAGAGGGACGGGGGGAGAGGGGGAGAGACAAGGGGAGGGACAGGGAGAGGGGGAGGGACAGAGGGAGGGAGAGGGACGGGGGAGGGACAGGGACGGGGGAGGGACAGAGAGAGGAACGGGGGATACCTAGTCAGTTTTACAACTGAAATGTGTCTTACGCATTTAACCCAACCCCTCTGAATCGGAGAGGTGTGGGGGGGCTGCCTTAATCAACATTGGTGCCAGGGGACCAGTGTGTTAACTGCCTTGTTCAGGGGCAGAATGACAGATTTTTACCTTGTCAGCTCGGGGATTCGATCCAGCAACCTTTCGGTTACTGGCCCAACGCTCAAACCACTTTTCAATGTCATAGCAGTCTATTTTGGGCAATAGTTTTATATTACCCACAACCATTCTCTCGTTTGGGGTAGTTCTGGTTCTCTGTTTTTGGTTGGATAGTTTTCTCACTTCCTTTCTTTAGGTTTTTGCACTCTTCTAATTGCTATTAATTTTCTTAGGTTTTCTTTTTTAAATTTGATATGTTAGCTTATATGTCAACTATACTGTTCAGGCTTTCTACTGCTAAATGTACACCTTCACTATTGCAGGGAAACATTTTGTCCAAGAAGTTGTCTAGGATTTTGCTGTGGATTTTGCTGTGATCTGATAGGGGTGTCAGTGGGCTGACTGTGAACTCTCTGAGAGTCTGAGTTGAGGTCAGTGATAAAGTAGTCTACAGTACTACTGCCAAGAGATGAGCTATAGGTGTACCTACCATAGGAGTCCCCTCGAAGCCTACCATTTCTCTCTCTCTCTTTCTCTTTCTCTCTCTCTCTCGCTCTCTCTCTCTCTCTCTCTCTCTCTCTCTTTCTCTCTCTTTCTCCCCCCCCTCTGTCTCTGGTTCTTGTCCTGGCTGTAGACCTGTTGTACTGTCTCACCCACACAAAGACGCCTGCCAATTACTGGTCTTTATTTAAAGGGCGTGTTCAGTTTACTTCCTTTGTCAGCACGCGTTTGCAGAAAACACACACACAACAAGGCCAGATCTCCCTCATTCCTCTATCTGTTTAGGTAAACCTCCCGTTCGAATCACATTCTCTACAGCTCTTACCTCTGTACTGTAGACACCTAGCATAAACATGACATTAACTAGTAGTCAAATAGCTAAACTTATCTGTATCCAATTCTTAGAATGGTCGATTTTTTGGTTGATAGGCTGTTGGTCGCCTGAGATATTGTTTTGTTTTTGTCGAGCAGTAGCAAATATACACTACATGACCAAAAGTATTTTATTTGTATTTATTTTATTTTATTTAACCATTTAACTAGGCAAGCTAGAACAAATTCTTATTTACAATGACGGCGTACCAAAAGGCGAAAGGCCTCCTGTGGGGACTGGGATGAAAAGAATCAAGAGAAACAACACAACACTACATAAAGAGAGACCTAAGACGACAACAACATAGGCAGCAACACATGACAACACACAAGTATGTGGACACCACCTCGAACATCTCATTCCAAAATCAGATTACATACCAGAGAGAATACTACAGACATTAAGAAAGCCAGTCAGTTGATTATTGACAAGTTTTTCCATCACTTTTGATAAACAGGGCAAAATAGAAATAGGCCTATAACAGTTAGGATCAGTTTGATCTCCCCCTTTAAATAATGGACGCACCGTGGCTGCCTTCCGAGCAATGGGAACCTCCCCAGGGAGGAGAGACATGTTAAAAAGGTCAGAGATAGGCTTGGCGATTATAGGGGCAGCAACCTAAAAGAAGAAAGGGTCTTAACCATTTGACCCTGATAGTTTTTTGGGGTCAAGTTTAAGGAGCTCCTTTAGCACCTCGGACTCAGTGACTTCCTGCAGGGAGAAACTTTGTAGCGGGGCAGGGGAAAAAGAGGGAGGAGCATCAGGGATAGTCGCATTAGAAGGGGTAGGAGATGAGGAAATGTTGGAAGGGCAAGGAGGCATGGCTGAGTCAAATAGGAATCCTGACTTCATGAAGTGGTGATTAAAAAGCTCAGCCATGTGCTTCTTGTCAGTAACAACCACATCACCAAGATTCAGGGACATGGGCAGCTGTGAGGAGGAGAGTTTATTCTCCAGGTCTGTAACCGTTTTCCAGAACTTCTTGGGGTTTTGAAACACAGAGAGAGAACTGCTTCTTAACCTTTTCACAGTTCCAAATATCTCTAACGGTCGACCCCAACGTGAGTTGTTTTATACACGTGATGTCAAAATGCACTCACTGTTCCAAAATGTGATTATTCTTCAACGGGACTATTAACACTGCTACATTTTAGTCATTTAGCAGACGCTCTTATCCAGAGCAACTTACAGTAGTGAATGCATACATTTCATACATTTGTTATTATTATTTTAATTTTTTTTGTACTGGCCCCCCATGGGAATCGAACCCACAACCCTGGCGTTGCACACACCATGCTGGCGTTGCAAACACCATGCTCTACCAACTGAGCCACAGGGAAGACATCTGCTAATTATCTATAGGCTATTTTTGAACTTGTCAATTTCAAATAATTTTTGGTTTGAATGGAGGTGTGTTCCGCCTCTTCATTAATTCACATAGAAATATTAAATAGCCCATTTCAGTGTTGCGGACTTCGGAAGATCTGTCTTGACGAAAAAGGTTATAACCAGAAAGGTTAACGTTAGTGTTCAAAACACTATTTCTTAACCACGTCTCAGTAATGACCAACACATCTGGATTGGAGCTGTGAGTCCACACTTTCAATTGATCCATTTTAGGTAATAAGCTTCTAATGTTAAAATGTGCAGAAAAAACTGGATTTTACGAGAGCAGAAATCAGTGAAGCAGATTTTTTATTTTTATTTCACCTTTATTTAACCAGGTAGGCTAGTTGAGAACAAGTTCTCATTTATAACTGCGACGTGGCCAAGATAAAGCAAAGCAGTTCGACACATACAACAACACAGAGTTACACATGGAGTAAAACAAACATACAGTCAATAATACAGTAGAAAAATAAGTCTATATACAATGTGAGCAAATGAGGTGAGATAAGGGAGGTAAAGGCAAAAAAGGCCATGGTGGCAAAGTAAATACAATATAGCAAGTAAAACACTGGAATGCTAGATTTGCAGTGGAAGAAAGTGCAAAGTAGAAATAGAAATAAAAAATAAATACAGTAGGGGAAGAGGTAGTTGTTTGGGCTAAATTATAGATGGGCTATGTACAGGTGCAGTGATCTGTGAGCTGCTCTGACAGCTGGTGCTTAAAGCTAGTCAGGGAGATAAGCGTTTCCAGTTTCAGAGATTTTTGTAGTTCGTTCCAGTCATTGGCAGCAGAGAACTGGAAGGAGAGATGGCCAAAGGAGGAATTGGCTTTGGGGGTGACCAGAGAGATATACCTGCTGGAGCGCGTGCTACAGGTGGGTGCTGCTATGGTGACCAGTGAGCGGAGATAAGGGGGGACTTTACCTAGCAGGGTCTTGTAGATGACCTGGAGCCAGTGGGTTTGGCGACGAGTATGAAGCGAGGGCCAGCCAACGAGAGCGTACAGGTCGCAGTGGTGGGTAGTATATGGGGCTTTGGTGACAAAACGGATGGCACTGTGATAGACTGCATCCAGTTTATTGAGTAGGTTGTTGGAGGCTATTTTGTAAATGACATCGCCGAAGTCGAGGATCGGTAGGATGGTCAGTTTTACGAGGGTATGTTTGGCAGCATGAGTGAAGGATGCTTTGTTGCGAAATAGGAAGCCAATTCTAGATTTAACTTTGGATTGGAGATGTTTGATGTGAGTCTGGAAGGAGAGTTTACAGTCTAACCAGACACCTAGGTATTTGTAGTTGCCCACATATTCTAAGTCAGAACCGTCCAGAGTAGTGATGCTGGACGGGCGGGCAGGTGCGGGCAGCGATCGGTTGAAGAGCATGCATTTAGTTTTACTTGTATTTAAGAGCAGTTGGAGGCCACAGAAGGAGAGTTGTTTGGCAGTGAAGCTCATCTGGAGGGTTGTTAACGCAGTGTCCAAAGAAGGGCCAGAAGTATACAGAATAGTGTCGTCTGCGTAGAGGTGGATCAGAGACTCACCAGCAGCAAGAGCGACATCATTGCTGTATACAGAGAAAAGAGTTTGCCCAAGAATTGAACCCTGTGGCACCCCCATAGAGTACCAGAGGCCCGGACAACAGGCCCTCCGATTTGACACATTGAACTCTATCAGAGAAGTAGCTGGTGAACCAGGTGAGGCAATCATTTGAGAAACCAAGGCTATTGAGTCTGCCGATGAGGATGTGGTGATTGACAGAGTGGAAAGCCTTGGCCAGGTCAATGAATACGGCAGCACAGTGTTGTTTCTTATCGATGGCGGTTACGATATCGTTTAGGACCTTGAGTGTGGCTGAGGTGCACCCATGACCAGCTCTGAAACCAGATTGCATAGCGGAAAAGGAGCGGTGGGATTCGAAATGAAATGGTCGGTAATCTGTTTGTTGACTTGGCTTTGGGACATTGTAAAGTCCATGGAGAATAAGACCACCTCCTCCCAACTGCCCACTGCACTGAGGATAGGAAACTCTGTCACCACCGATAAGCCCACTATAATTGAGAATTTCAATAAGCATTTTTCTACGGCTGGCCATGCTTTCCACCTAACTACCCCTACTGCATTCAACAGCACTGCACCCCCCACAGCTACTCGCCCAAGCCTCCCCCATTTCTCCTTCTCCCAAATCCATTCAGCTGATGTTCTGAAAGAGCTGCAAAATCTGGACCACTATAAATCAGCTGGGCTTGACAATCTGGACCCTTTCTTTCTAAAATTATCTGCCGAAATTATTGCAACCCCTATTACTAGCCTGTTCAACCTCTCTTTCGTGTCGTCTGAGATTCCCATAGATTGGAAAGCAGCTGCTGTCATCCCCCTCTTCAAAGGAGGTGACACTCTTGACCCAAATTGCTACAGACCTATATCCATCCTACCCTGCCTTTCTAAGGTCTTCGAAAGCCAAGTCAACAAACAGATTACCGACTATTTCGAATCCCACCGCACCCTCTCCGCTATGCAATCTTGTTTCAGAGCTGGTCATGGGTGCACCTCAGCCACGCTCAAGGTCCTAAACGACATCGTAACCGCCATCGATAACAAACAATACTGTGCTGCCGTATTCATTGACCTGGCCAAAGCTTTTGACTCTGTTAATCACCACATCCTCATTGGCAGACTTAGTTGCCTTGGTTTCTCAAACGATTGCGTCGCCTGGTTCACCAACTACTTCTCTGACAGAGTTCAGTGTGTCAAATCGGAGGGCCTACTGTCTGGACCTCTGGCAGTCTCTATGGGGGTACCACAGGGTTCAATTCTTGGGCCAACTCTTTTCTCTGTATACATAAATGATGTCGCTCTTGCTGCTGGTGAATCTCTGATCCACCTCTACGCAGACGACACCATTCTGTATACTTCTGGCCCTTCTTTGGACACTGTGTTAACAACCCTCCAGACGAGCTTCAATGACATTCAACTCTCCTTCCGTGGTCTCCAACTGCTCCTAAACACAAGTAAAACTAAATGCATGCTCTTCAACCGATCGCTGCCTGCACCTGCCCGCCCATCCAGCATAACTTCTCTGGACGGTTCTAACTTAGAATTTGTGGACAACTACAAATACCTAGGTGTCTGGTTAGACTGTAAACTCTCCTTCCAGACTCACATCAATTATCTCCAATCCAAAGTGAAATCTAGAATTGGCTTCCTATTTCGCAACAAAGCATCCTTCACTCATGCTGCCAAACATACCCTCGTAAAACTGACCATCCTACCAATCCTCGACTTCGGCGATGTCATTTACAAAATAGCCTCCAATACCCTACTCAACAAGCTGGATGCAGTCTATCACAGTGCCATCCGTTTTGTCACCAAAGCCCCATATACAACCCACCACTGCGACCTGTATGCTCTCGTTGGCTGGCCTTCACTTCATAATCGTCGCCAAACACATTGGCTCCAGGTCATCTACAAGACCCTGCTAGGTAAAGTCCCCCCTTATCTCCGCTCACTGGTCACCATAGCAGCACCCACCTGTAGTACGCGCTCCAGCAGGTATATCTCTCTGGTCACCCCTAAAGCCAACTCCTCCTTTGGTCGTCTCTCCTTCCAGTTCTCAGCTGCCAATGACTGGAACGAACTACAAAAATCTCTAAAACTGGAAACACTTATCTCCCTTACTAGCTTTAAGCACCAGCTGTCAGAGCAGCTCACAGATCTCTGCACCTGTACATAGCCCATCTTTAATTTAGCCCAAACTGCTACCTCTTCCCCTACTGTATTTATTTATTTAATTTTTTTTGCTCCTTTGCACCATATTATTTATATTTTAACTTTTAACTTTCTTCAAACTACAAATCTACCATTCCAGTGTTTTTCTTGCCATACTTTATTTACTTTGCCACCATGGCATTTTTTTGCCTTTACCTCCCTATCTCACATCATTTGCTCACATTGTATATAGTCTTATTTTTTTCTACTGCATCATTGATTGTATGTTGTTTTACTCCATGTGTAACTCTGTGTTTTTGTATGTTGTCGAACTGCTTTGCTTTATCTTGGCCAGGTCGCAATTGTAAATGAGAACTTGTTCTCAACTTGCCTACCTGGTTAAATAAAGGTGAAATAAAATAAAAAAATAAAAAAATAAAATTTCGAGGACCTTAGAAAGGCAGGGTAGGATAGATATAGGTCTGTAGCAGTTTGGGTCAAGAGTGTCCCCTCCTTTGAAGAGGGGGATGACATCAGCTGCTTTCCAATCTTTTGGAATCTCAGACGACACGAAAGAGAGGTTGAACAGGCTAGTAATAGGGGTTGCAACAATTTTGGCAGATAATTTTAGAAAGAAAGGGTCCAGATTGTCTAGCCCGGCTGATTTGTAGGGGTCCAGATTTTGCAGCTCTTTCAGAACATCATCTGACTGGATTTGGGAGAAGGCGAAATGGGGAAGGCTTGGGCGAGTAGCTGTGGGGCGTGCAGTACTGTTGACCACGGTAGGGGTAGCCAGGTGGAAAGCATGGCCAGCCATAGAAAAATGCTTATTGAAATTCTCAATTATAGTGGATTTATCAGAGGTGACAGAGTTTCCTTTCCTCAGTGCAGTGGGCAGCTGGGAGGAGGTGTTCTTATTCTCCATGGACTTTACAGTGTCCCAGAATCTTTTTGAGTTTGTGTTGCAGGAAGCAAATTTCTGCTTGAAAAAGCTAGCCTTGGCTTTTCTACCTACGTGTGTAAATTGGTTTCTAACTTCCCTGAAAAGTTGCATATCACTGGGTATATCAGATATCAGAGCACAAGTCAGAATTGGGGCTAGCAACAGTAGATGGGCCAGGGTGTACATGCACATTTCCAGATATCATCAGCAATATAACAATCAGTGCACGGCAGAGGACAGGCAGAGCTCTGCAACAAGACCATATTGTACAGCAATTTCATCAGGTAACATGAATACAAAGCCGGCGAGAGGTGGTTAGAATAGGATGGGAGGCCAAGAGTCCGGGTAACCAATAGAGAGTCAGAGTCCCGAGTGTGGGAACAAACAGACTGTATCACGGTCGGGTAAACAAGCAAGTTCGTAGTCAACAAAGCACGCATGAGTCATTAGGCAAATAGCATAAAGCACAAGAAAAAAATATAACGGCTTGGGGCTAGCCATGGAAAGTTCAAGGAGTCACTCGCCCCAACAAGATAACTTGAGAAAGTACATCTCTATGAGTCCAGTAGGCTATAAAAGTCTTGAATAAATATAAATAAATAGTAGGCCTATGCAACAAAAAAAATTTAATGTTTTTATTTAACATTTATTTAACTAGGCAAGTCAAGTAAGAACACATTTTTATTTAAAATGACGGCCTACCGGGGAACAATGGTTTAACTGCCTTGTTCAGGTGCAGAACGACAGATTTTTACCTTGTCAGCTCGGGGATTCGATCTAGCAACCTTTCGGTTACTGGCCCAACGCTCTAACCACTTGGCTACCTGCCGCCTAGTTTCTGAGTAGGCGCACATAATAAGCTTCACAAGTTAATTAACCTACCTAAAATTCAGATAATTCCAAAGTCTGCGGTGTCTGTGTGTGTGTAAGTGTGTGTGCTGGAGGCGAGTGAAAGCTTGGGAAAGAGGGGTGAACAGAGAGGGGTGAGTGTGGTGGAGGTACCTGTACCAGACAGGGGAGACAGGCCAGGGCAGACGGTGAACAGAGAGGGGTGAGTGTGGTGGGGGTACCTGTACCAGACAGGGGGAGACAGGCCAGGGCAGACGGTGAACAGAGAGGGGTGAGTGTGGTGGAGGTACTGTACCAGACAGGGGAGACAGGCCAGGGCAGACGGTGAACAGAGAGGGGTGAGTGTGGTGGAGGTACCTGTACCAGACAGGGGGAGACAGGCCAGGGCAGACGGTGAACAGAGAGGGGTGAGTGTGGTGGAGGTACCTGTACCAGACAGGGGGAGACAGGCCAGGTCAGACGGTGAACAGAGAGGGGTGAGTGTGGTGGAGGTACCTGTACCAGACAGGGGAGACAGGCCAGGGCAGACGGTGAACAGAGAGGGGTGAGTGTGGTGGAGGTACCTGTACCAGACAGGGGAGACAGGCCAGGGCAGACGGTGAACAGAGAGGGGTGAGAGTGGTGGAGGTACCTGTACCAGACAGGGGGAGACAGGCCAGGGCAGACGGTGAACAGAGAGGGGTGAGTGTGGTGGGGGTACCTGTACCAGACAGGGGAGACAGGCCAGGGCAGACGGTGAACAGAGAGGGGTGAGTGTGGTGGAGGTACCTGTACCAGACAGGGGGAGACAGGCCAGGTCAGACGGTGAACAGAGAGGGGGGAGTGTGGTGGAGGTACCTGTACCAGACAGGGGGAGACAGGCCAGGGCAGACGGTGAACAGAGAGGGGTGAGTGTGGTGGGGGTACCTGTACCAGACAGGGGAGACAGGCCAGGGCAGACGGTGAACAGAGAGGGGTGAGTGTGGTGGAGGTACCTGTACCAGACAGGGGGAGACAGGCCAGGGCAGACGGTGAACAGAGAGGGGGGAGTGTGGTGGGGGTACCTGTACCAGACAGGGGAGACAGGCCAGGGCAGACGGTGAACAGAGAGGGGTGAGTGTGGTGGGGGGTACTGTACCAGACAGGGGAGACAGGCCAGGGCAGACGGTGAACAGAGAGGGGTGAGTGTGGTGGGGGTACCTGTACCAGACAGGGGGAGACAGGCCAGGGCAGACGGTGAACAGAGAGGGGGGAGTGTGGTGGAGGTACCTGTACCAGACAGGGGGAGACAGGCCAGGGCAGACGGTGAACAGAGAGGAGGGGGTACCTGTACCAGACAGGGGAGACAGGCCAGGGCAGACGGTGAACAGATCGCCAGGTGGAATCCAAGCAGCAGTGCAACAGGTAACGGAAGTAGGTGTTATACCTGCTTAGGAGAAGCTTTTTTCGGGAGGCAGATTCCTTGTAGAAAATCCCACCTAGCTAGCTAACAAGTCTCTGTCCACTTTTTTTCCCCCCATTTGCAAAAGAAGGTTAGCTAGCTATATCTCTTCAGTTTCGGTGAATGGTCCTTTACAACGTCCAAACAAAGTTGTCCTGTGGCTGTTGTATTTGGAAGATTGCGAGGAGGCCTTCAAAGGCCTCTGCATTTGGGCGGGGGAGGCTGTGAAACTCTCCTGCCGTTGTTGGGCTCAAGGGCTTTGACACCTCTCACTTTACACCTCAGTGCTAATTGAAGTTGCAGTCAGATCTGTTCTGTCCTAGCAAGCTTGGTCGCCTTAACTTAGCATTCAGTCCTTATAAAGTAAAATATATCATTGTAATGTATTTTTCTTCTTGGCTTTAAAAGTACTATTAATAGTATGTCTTTGTGTGTCTGTTTTTGTCGTGTGCGTGTGTGCGTGTGCGTGTGTGTGTGTGTGTTTTGAGCTGTTTACCACCCACTGTAGTAGCCTAGTGTATGATCTGGAGTAGAGATCCCCCGGCGACCAGCCATTGTTACAGTGGTTGCTACACATTGTGAGGCTGGTTGCCTAGCAGAGTAACCCATTGTTGAATTGGCTTGTTCCCACGATTCACACTGACCCCCTCCTCCTACCTCACCCCCCTCATCCCTCTCTCTTCACCCCCTCTCCACCTTTTATTGAGACCTCTATCTCGTCCTTCACTGTGTGTTATTATTGGACAGAACAGAGGCTGGAAACACTGTTATAGACCAGAACAGAGGCTGAAAACACTGTTATAGGACAGAACAGAGCCTGAAAACACTGTTATCGACCAGAACAGAGGCTGGAAACACTGTTACAGAACAGAGGCTGAAAAAACTGTTATAGGACCAGAACAGAGGCTGGAAACACTATTATAGACCAGAACAGAGGCTGAAAACACTGTTATAGACCAGAACAGAGGATGGAAACACTATTATAGACCAGAACAGAGGCTGAAAACACATATAGACCAGAACAGAGCCTGGAAACACTTATAGACCAGAACAGAGGCCACTGTTATAGACCAGAACAGAAGTGGAAACACTGTTACAGAACAGAGGCTGAAAACACTGTTATAGGACCAGAACAGAGGCTGGAAACACTATTATAGGACCAGAACAGAGGCTGGAAACACTATTATAGGACAGAACAGAGGCTGAAAACACTATTATAGAACAGAACAGAGGCTGAAAACACTGTTATAGGACAGAACAGAGGCTGGAAACACTGTTATAGAACAGAACAGAGACTGAAAACACTGTTATAGGACAGAACAGAGGCTGGAAACACTGTTATAGGACAGAACAGAGGCTGGAAACACTGTTATAGACCAGAACAGAGGCTGGAAACACTGTTATAGACCAGAACAGAAGCTGGAAACACTGTTATAGACCAGAACAGAGGCTGGAAACACTATTATAGACCAGAACAGAGGCTGAAAACACTATTATAGACCAGAACAGAGGCTGCAAACACTGTTATAGACCAGAACAGAGGCTGGAAACACTATTATAGACCAGAACAGAGGCTGAAAACACATATAGGACAGAACAGAGGCTGGAAACACTATTGTAGGACAGAACAGAGGCTGGAAACTGGCACTTTGAGAGAGAGAGAGAGAGAGAGAGAGCTCAATGCTTGTCTTTCTACCGGTGTGTGTTGGGGTGGTCAGTTAGCAAGGTTGGCTATCACAGTGATATCATATAAGAGGAAATAAGACGGACAGCTGGAGCAGTGTTGTTGTGTGCAGACTGTCTCTGTGTTGAGTCTGAATCTGTGTCTGCACTATGAGACAGGCACACAGCTGTTGCTCTCTCGCACTGTCATTGTTTGTTACATGCTTTTCACTGCAGGCTACAGATGCTCTGTCTGTCTCTGTCTCCTCTCGTTCCCTGTCCAGCCCTGGTCTGGGCTAGAGGTAGTTCCCTGGTCTGGTCTGGGCTAGAGGTAGTTCCCTGGCCTGGTCTGGGCTAGAGGTAGTTCCCTGGTCTGGTCTGGGCTAGAGGTAGTTCCCTGGTCTGGTCTGGGCTAGAGGTAGTTCCCTGGCCTGGTCTGGTCTGGGCTAGAGGTAGTTCCCTGGTCTGGTCTGGGCTAGAGGTAGTTCCCTGGTCTGGTCTGGGCTAGAGGTAGTTCTCTGGTCTGGGCTAGAGGTAAAGCAGTGTGTTGTCTGAATGTCAGGAGTTTTGTGTCGCCTGATGTGTGGTTAGGTGAGATGGAGAAAGAAGGGGAAGGTGGGAAACAAACAGCCTCTGCTAAACTCCAGTCAGTCCAGCTCCGGTCTCTCTACTAAACTCCAGTCAGTCCAGCTCCAGTCTCTCTACTAAACTCCAGTCAGTCCAGCTCCAGTCTCTCTACTAAACTCCAGTCAGTCCAGCTCCAGTCTCTCTACTAAACTCCAGTCAGTCCAGCTCTGGTCTCTCTACTAAACTCCAGTCAGTCCAGCTCCAGTCTCTCTACTAAACTCCAGTCAGTCCAGCTCCGGTCTCTCTACTAAACTCCAGTCAGTCCAGCTCCGGTCTCTCTACTAAACCCTAGTCAGTCCAGCTCCAGTCTCTCTACTAAACTCCAGTCAGTCCAGCTCCAGTCTCTCTACTAAACTCCAGTCAGTCCAGCTCCAGTCTCTCTACTAAACTCCAGTCAGTCCAGCTCCAGTCTCTCTACTAAACTCCAGTCAGTCCAGCTCCGGTCTCTCTACTAAACTCCAGTCAGTCCAGCTCCAGTCTCTCTACTAAACTCCAGTCAGTCCAGCTCCGGTCTCTCTACTAAACTCCAGTCAGTCCAGCTCCGGTCTCTCTACTAAACTCCAGTCAGTCCAGCTCCGGTCTCTCTACTAAACTCCAGTCAGTCCAGCTCCGGTCTCTCTACTAAACTCCAGTCAGTCCAGCTCCAGTCTCTCTACTAAACTCCAGTCAGTCCAGCTCCGGTCTCTACTAAACTCCAGTCAGTCCAGCTCCAGTCTCTCTACTAAACTCCAGTCAGTCCAGCTCCAGTCTCTCTACTAAACTCCAGTCAGTCCAGCTCCAGTCTCTCTACTAAACTCCAGTCAGTCCAGCTCTGGTCTCTCTACTAAACTCCAGTCAGTCCAGCTCCAGTCTCTCTACTAAACTCCAGTCAGTCCAGCTCCAGTCTCTCTACTAAACTCCAGTCAGTCCAGCTCCAGTCTCTCTACTAAACTCCAGTCAGTCTCAATGTGAAACATGAAGATGTTTTTTTCATCTAGTGATGACTGGTTTAGACATGTAGGCTGTAGCCTTGAACAGTCTGATATTGGATTAATTCGTAGGGTGAATGAGAGGTGAAGCTGTTTGAAAGAAGTAAGGAATCTCCTGCTACACAGACAGACAGACAGACAGACAGACAGACAGACAGACAGACAGACAGACAGACAGACAGACAGACAGACAGACAGACAGACAGACAGACAGACAGACAGACAGACAGACAGACAGACAGACAGACAGACAGACAGACAGACAGACAGACAGACAGACAGACAGACAGACAGACAGACAGACAGACAGACAGACAGACAGACAGACAGACAGACAGACAGACAGACAGACAGACAGACAGACAGACAGACAGACAGAGAGAGAGCTTGATGGCTGTTTTAACCGGAGATCCATCGGTATGTGCCTTCCATTCCACACACAACCATTAAACCACGGTGCACACATGATGCCTGTATGCGGGCTGTGTGTTCCAACTGGAAAATGTTCCATCAGGAATGTGTTCCAACAGGAATGTGTGTGTATTGGCTCCTTTACTATATATGAATGAGAGTGTGTATTGATAGTCCTGATACCTCAGCTGGCATGTTTTATCTTGGGAACCCTACGTGTGTGTGTGTGTGTGTGTGTGTGTGTGTGTGTGTGTGTGTGTGTGTGTGTGTGTGTGTGTGTGTGTGTGTGTGTGTGTTTGTGTCCATCTGCCAAGGCCAGCAATGAACAGATGTCATTCCCACGTCTCCCTTAGACTCAGACAGCCACACAAACATTCAGTCACGCTGAGAAACGTGTGTATTTTCTCCCAGCACTGTGTTATATGACCTGTGTTACTCAGTACAGGTTTACCTGAGGGCAGCCAGGGAACCAACCCTGTGTATCTCCTTGAGTCCATGAACCCTAGTTAACACACAGGTTCTGTTCACTGTGACCAGGATAGATAAGGATGTAATTGAGGTCACAACGTCCACCTGCGATCATCCAGTCACAGCCCTGAGGAATGCTTGATCGTGGAGAAATGCCCTGAATGATAGTTGTGGTCCTATTGAGCCTCCGACAGGCAAGGGACCACAGGACACTGACCACAGGACACTGACCACAGGACACTGACCACAGGACACTGACCACAGGACACTGACCACAGGACACTGACCAAAGGACACTGACCACAGGACACTGACCACAGGACACTGACCACAGGACACTGACCACAGTATGTGGCTTAGCACCTGACCTAGATGACTTTAGTACAGGTGACTTCTGTTCACGGTAAGGTTTACGCTTGTTGTATTTGGCGCATGTGACAAATAAAGTTAGATTTGATTTCACTAGGGTGATGAGAGTAGAGATAACCGGTACATAATGAATTTGGAGTCGTTAAAACTGTCCAGTGGAATTACAGTTTAGAAATTACACCGTTTTTACCAACTTAAGGAGTTACGTTATAATTATGAATAATTAATCAGGGTTTATGAGCAGATTATATAAGGTTGAGACATTTTCTGTCCTGTACAGTTAGGTGCTAACACGGTGTGTTTAAGGGGAGAGAAATATTCCGGATTTAGCCGGAACAGAACTGGAATGAGAAACAGAATGATGGAACTCTGAGTCATGGAGTTCTCTGATTGCTCCTGGGTCAGTGGTCAGATTCTCCACACAGACTCCCTTCACTCTGCCTGGTCTGACCTGTGGTGGGGTTCTGGGTCAGTATCTCTGAGTGCACCCTATTCCCTACATTCAAATCAAACTTTATTTGTCACATACGTCGAATACAACGAGTGTTAACTTTACCGTGAATTTGCTTACTTACAAGCCCTTAACCAACAATGCAGTTCAAGAAAGAGTTAAGAAAATATTTACCAAATAAACTAAAGTAAATAATGATAAAAAGTAGCACAATAATGAGGCTATATATAGGTGGTACCAGTACAGAGTCAATGTGCAGGGGTACAGGTTAGTAATGAGACTATATACAGGGGGTACAGGTTAGTAATGAGGCTAAATACAGGGGGTACAGGTTAGTAATGAGGCTATATACAGGGGGTACAGGTTAGTAATGAGACTATATACAGGGGTACAGGTTAGTAATGAGGCTATATACAGGGGTACAGGTTAGTAATGAGACTATATACAGGGGTACAGGTTAGTAATGAGGCTATATACAGGGGGTACAGGTTAGTAATGAGGCTATATACAGGGGGTACAGGTTAGTAATGAGACTATATACAGGGGTACAGGTTAGTAATGAGACTATATACAGGGGGTACAGGTTAGTAATGAGGCTATATACAGGGGTACAGGTTAGTAATGAGACTATATAAAGGGGATGCAGGTTAGTAATGAGACTATATACAGAGGATACAGCATGTGTAATGAGGCTATATACAGGGGTACAGGTTAGTAATGAGACTATGTACAGGTTAGTAATGAGACTATATACAGGGGGTACAGGTTAGTAATGAGACTATATACAGGGGGTACAGGTTAGTAATGAGACTATATACAGGGGGTACAGGTTAGTAATGAGACTATATACAGGGGGTACAGGTTAGTAATGAGACTATATACAGGGGTACAGGTTAGTAATGAGACTATATACAGGGGTACAGGTTATTCGTGGTCATTTGTACAGCACTACATTTGGGATCAAAATGAACACACTATGTAGGGAATAGGGTGTACTTTGTGCCGCAGCCTCTTAGTCTCCTAGTCTTGGCTGGCTGTCCACTGTGGGGTTGAGACAGAGACAGACTGGTCCTGGCTGGCTGTCCACGGTGGGGGTGAGACTGAGACTGGTCCTGGCTGGCTGTCCACGGTGGGGGTGAGACAGAGACAGACTGGTCCTGGCTGGCTGTCCACGGTGGGGGTGAGACAGAGACAGACTGGTCCTGGCTGGCTGTCCACGGTGGGGGTGAGACAGAGACAGACTGGTCCTGGCTGGCTGTCCACGGTGGGGGTGAGACAGAGACTGGTCCTGGGTGGCTGTCCACAGTGGGGGTGAGACTGAGACAGACTGGTCCTGGCTGGCTGTCCACGGTGGGGGTGAGACAGAGACTGGTCCTGGCTGGCTGTCCACGGTGGGGGTGAGACAGAGACAGACTGGTCCTGGCTGGCTGTCCACGGTGGGGGTGAGACTGAGACAGACTGGTCCTGGCTGGCTGTCCACGGTGGGGGTGAGACTGAGACAGACTGGTCCTGGGTGGCTGTCAACAGTGGGGGTGAGACTGAGACAGACTGGTCCTGGCTGGCTGTCCACGGTGGGGGTGAGACTGAGACAGACTGGTCCTGGCTGGCTGTCCACGGTGGGGGTGAGACAGAGACAGACTGGTCCTGGCTGGCTGTCCACGGTGGGGGTGAGACAGAGACAGACTGGTCCTGGCTGGCTGTCCACGGTGGGGGTGAGACTGAGACAGACTGGTCCTGGGTGGCTGTCCACGGTGGGGGTGAGACTGAGACAGACTGGTCCTGGGTGGCTGTCCACGGTGGGGGTGAGACTGAGACAGACTGGTCCTGGCTGGCTGTCCACGGTGGGGGTGAGACAGAGACAGACTGGTCCTGGCTGGCTGTCCACGGTGGGGGTGAGACAGAGACAGACTGGTCCTGGCTGGCTGTCCACGGTGGGGGTGAGACAGAGACAGACTGGTCCTGGCTGGCTGTCCACGGTGGGGGTGAGACTGAGACAGACTGGTCCTGGGTGGCTGTCCACGGTGGGGGTGAGACAGAGACAGACTGGTCCTGGCTGGCTGTCCACGGTGGGGGTGAGACTGAGACAGACTGGTCCTGGGTGGCTGTCCACGGTGGGGGTGAGACAGAGACAGACTGGTCCTGGGTGGCTGTCCACGGTGGGGGTGAGACAGAGACAGACTGGTCCTGGCTGGCTGTCCACGGTGGGGGTGAGACTGAGACAGACTGGTCCTGGGTGGCTGTCCACGGTGGGGGTGAGACAGACTGGTCCTGGCTGGCTGTCCACGGTGGGGGTGAGACAGACTGGTCCTGGGTGGCTGTCCACGGTGGGGGTGAGACAGACTGCCACCCCCTCTATCCCCTCTCCCTCTCGCTATGTTTTCATTCCCTTTCCACCCAGACTTTCTTTCTTCTTCTCTCTCCATCCGTCAATCTAGCTCAGTCCTCTATAAATCACTATATTCTACCTGTTTCTTTCTTTATGTCTCTCTCTTTCTCTGACCACCCCCCCCCCCCCCTCTCTTTCTCTAAATCTTCCTCTCTCCTTTGGTGTGGGCAGGTGAGGTGGCAGGTAGAGTTTCCTGGTGAAACCTGACCTGTGTCCCTCCTTCCATTCACCAGAGACTGCTCTGTCCCTGTTCAACTGAATCAAAACTCCTCTGTTCTCCCTCTCTCTCAGGGATGATAGAACATGCACATATATCCCTTTATGGACTAATACAGCTGTGGTCTAGTGTGTGTTGTATTGTGACTGACTGACTGGCTGGCTGACTGGCTGACTGGCTGACTGACTGACTGACTGACTGGCTGGCTGACTGGCTGACTGGCTGACTGACTGACTGACTGACTGACTGACTGACTGTTGGTCATGTCTCTTATTTTAAGTTGATTGAATCAGAAACAAAAGACCTAAGGAGAGGGAAGGGGAGAGGAGGGGAAGGGGAGAGGAGGGGAAGGGGAGAGGAGGGGAAGGGGAGAGGAGGGGAAGAAGGGAGGGGAGGGGAAGGGCGGCGGGGGGAGGAGGAGAGGGGCGGGGAGAAGAGGAGCTGATGATTTGAGGTTGTTGTGTGCGATGCTGTGAGGTTGTTGTTGTTGTGTGCGATGCTGTGAGGTTGTTGTGTGATGCTGTGAGGTTGTTGTGTGTGATGCTGTGAGGGTGTTGTGTGTGATGCTGTGAGGGTGTTGTGTGTGATGCTGTGAGGTAGTTGTGTGTGATGCTCTGAGGTTGTTTTGTGTGATGCTGTGAGGTTGTTGTGTGTGATGCTGTGAGGTTGTTGTGTGATGCTGTGAGGTAGTTGTGTGTGATGCTGTGAGGTAGTTGTGTGATGCTGTGAGGTAGTTGTGTGATGCTGTGAGGTAGTTGTGTGTGATGCTGTGAGGTAGTTGTGTGTGATGCTGTGAGGTAGTTGTGTGTGATGCTGTGAGGTTGTTGTGTGATGCTGTGAGGTCGTATCTCAATACGTTCCCTGCTTGTCCTCTGGATTGTATCCGATGTCGCTCTGAAAAAGAAGCGTCTGCTCAATGGCTAAAATGTAAAAGTCAAATGGATCGACTGATTCCATATGTTGAAACAGGCCCCTGGGTTGTCAATATCAGCGATGGTGAAAAAGTAAAACTGAAATGAAGTTGTGTTTTTTCCTGGCCACACAAACATGTATATTGTTATATGGTGAATGGACTCACTAACAAGTAAGACAAAGTATTGAAAAATGATGGTTGTCTGTCCAACAGGAATGAGCGTGCTCGCTGGATCACTGCTCTGGGCCAGAGCAGCAATGACGAGAAGAACCAAGACCGGACCAGTGAGTTCAACACCACACACACACCTACCTACATTCAGACAGTACTATCCAACCTGGGGCGGCAGGTAGCCTAGCGGTTAGAGTGTATCCTAGTGGTTAGAGCGTTGGACTAGTTACCGAAAGGTTGCAAGATCGAATCCCTGAACTGACATGGTAAAACTACGTCGTTCTGCTCCTGAAAAAGGCAGTTAACCCACTGTTCCCTGGTAGGCCGTCATTGTAAATAAGAATTTGTTCTTAACTGACTTGCCTAGTTAAATAAAGGTTAAATAAAACTTGACTGGTCACATGTAGTCCCACGTAGTCCCACAGCACCACCTAGTGGTGAAGTAGTAGAACAGTCTCCCTGTCTGAGGGAGTCTACAGTAGGACAGGAGTATTCAAATCCAAGCTGTATGTCTGGAGTACTGCTGCTTTTCTGTCTAAATCAGTCCTTAAAGGGATACTGTGGGAATTTGTTATGTCTCTGCGTCCAGTATGAAGGAAGTTAGAGGTAGTTTTGCAAGTCAATTGCTAAAATCTCAAACTACTAATTAGAGAGGAAGACTGAAAATCAGCAGTGAACTGGTTTCCAGGTCCAGATTGTAATTTGCCTGCAGTAAAGCATTAGGAGATACAACCTGTTTAACTGGTTGAATGATTAATCAGTTCTTGTGCATTTGGTAGTAAACACATGAGTCATAACATTTTCAGGGCTTTTCTATAGAACTTAATAAACAAAACAAAAAGCACTGCTACGGATCAAATACAAGTATTATAATTTTTGGAACTAGTTAGTTACTTAAAAAGCCAGGACTGAAGGGTAAACTGTGTTGTCCAGGGTTAGAGTTTAAACTCTGTGTTGAGTCTGTATTGTCCCAGAGTTTAACTCTGTGTTATGTTTGTGTTGTCCTAGGTTTAGAGTGTAAACTCTGTTCCGTTTGTGTTGTCCCAGGGTTAGAGTGTAAACTCTGTGTTGTGTTTGTGTTATCCCAGATGCCATGCAGGTGGTGGTGACGAGGACGTATACAGCCAAGCAGCCTGATGAGCTGTCACTGCAGGTGGCTGACGTGGTCCTGGTGGCACAGACTGTGGAGGATGGTACGTTACTGTTACTCTCATCTCTCCATCTGTCTGCCCCTCTCTCTCTGCCTCTCTCTCTCTCTGCCTGCCTGCCTCTCTCTCTCATCTCTCCATCTGTCTGCCTCTCTCTCTCTCTGCCTCTCTCTCTGCCTCTCTCTCTCTCTCTACCTCTCTCTCTCTCTCTGCCTCTCTCTCTCTCTCTCTGCCTCTCTCTCTGTCTCTCTGCCTCTCTCTGTCTCTCTGCCTCTCTCTGTCTCTCTGCCTCTCTCTGTCTCTCTGCCTCTCTCTCTGCATCTCTCTCTCTGCGTCTCTCTCTGCCTTTCTCTCTCTGCCTCTCTCTCTCTGCCTCTCTCTCTCTCTGCCTCTCTCTGCGTCTCTCTCTCTCTGCGTCTCTCTCTCTCTGCGTCTCTCTCTCTGCGTCTCTCTGTCTCTCTCTCTCTCTGCCTCTCTCTCTCTCTGCGTCTCTCTGTGTCTCTCTCTCTGCCTGCCTCTCTCTCTCTCTCTCTGCCTGCCTCTCTCTCTGCCTGCCTCTCTCTCTGCCTGCCTCTCTCTCTGCCTGCCTCTCTCTCTCTCTGCCTGCCTCTCTCTCTCTCTGCCTGCCTCTCTCTCTCTCTGCCTGCCTCTCTCTCTGCCTCTCTCTCTCTCTGCCTGCCTCTCTCTCTGTGTCTCTCTGCCTGCCTCTCTCTCTCTCTGCCTGCCTGCCTCTCTCTCTCTCTGCCTGCCTCTCTCTCTGTGTCTCTCTCTCTGCCTCTCTCTCTCTCTGCCTCTCTCTCTCTCTCTGCGTCTCTCTCTCTGCCTCTCTCTCTCTGCCCTCTCCCTCTCTCTCTCTGCGTCTCTCTCTCTCTGCGTCTCTCTCTCTCTGCGTCTCTCTCTCTCTGCGTCTCTCTGTCTTCTCTCTCTCTCTGCCTCTCTCTCTCTCTGCGTCTCTCTGTGGTCTCTCTCTCCTGCCTGCCGCTCTCTCTCTCTCTCTGCCTGCCTCTCTCTCTGCCTGCCTCTCTCCTCTGCCTGGCCTCTCTCTCTGGCCTGCCTCTCTCTCTCTCTGCCTGCCTCTCTCTCTCTCTGCCTGCCTTCCTCTCCTCTCTCTCGCCTGCCTCTCTCTCTGGCCCTACGTCCTCTCTCTCTGGCCTGCCCCCTCTGCCTCTCTCTCTGTGTCTCTCTCTCTGCCTCTCTCTCTCTCTGCCTCTCTCTCTGTCTCTCTCTCTGCCTCTCTCTCTCTCTCTCTCTCTCTCTCTCTCTGTGTCTCTCTCTCTGCGTCTCTCTCTCTGCGTCTCTCTCTCTGTCTCTCTCTCTGTCTCTCTCTCTCTCTCCTCTCTCTCTCTCTCTCTCTCTCTCGCTGCGTCTCTCTCTCTCCTGCCTCTCTCTCTCTCTCTCTCTGCTCCTCTCTCTGCCTCTCTCTCTCTCTCTGTCTCTCTCTCTGCCTCTCTCTCTCTCTCTCTCTCTCTCTCTCTCTCTCTCTCTCTGCGTCTCTCTCTCTCTGCGTCTCTCTCTCTCTGCGTCTCTCTCTCTCTGTGTCTCTCTCTGCCTCTCTCTCTCTCTCTCTCTCTCTCTCTCTCTCTCTCTCTCTCTCTCTCTCTCTCTGCGTCTCTCTCTCTCTGCCTCTCTCTCTCTCTCTGTCTCTCTCTCTGCCTCTCTCTCTCTCTCTGTCTCTCTCTCTGCCTCTCTCTCTCTCTCTCTGCGTCTCTCTCTCTCTGCCTCTCTCTCTCTCTCTGTCTCTCTCTCTGCCCTCTTCTCCTCTCCTCTCTCTCTATCCTCTCTCTGTCTCCTCTTCTCTGCCCCTCTCTTCTCTCTCTTCTGTCTCTCTCTCTGCCTCTCTCTCTCTCTCTCTCTCTCTCTCTCTCCTCTCTCTCTGCGTCTCTCTCTCTCTGCGTCTCTCTCTCTCTGTCTCTCTCTCTGCCTCTCTCTCTCTCTCTCTCTCTCTCTCTCTCTCCTGCGGTCTCTCTCTCTTGCCTACTCTCTCTCTCTCGTCTCTCTCTCTGCCTCTCTCTCTCTCTCTCTGCCTCTCTCTTCTCTCTCTGCGGATCTCTCTCTCTTGTCTCTCCTCTCTGTCTCTTCTCTGCGTCTCTCTCTCTCTGCCTCTCTCTCTCTCTCTCTGCGTCTCTCTCTCTCTTGCCTCTCTTCTCTCTCTCTCTCTCTTCTGTCTCTCTCTCCTCTCTCTCTGCGTCTCTCTCTCTCTGCCTCTCTCTCTCTCTCTGTCTCTCTCTCTGCCTCTCTCTCTCTCTCTCTGCCTCTCTCTCTCTCTCTCTGCGTCTCTCTCTCTCTGCCTCTCTCTCTCTCTCTGTCGTTCCTCTTTCCACCCCCTCTTATTGGTCTCTCGCTCATTTTTTTCTCCTTGTTTCTATTCTCCCTGGAAAATCATTGAAAGAGATGCATCTGTGTAATGTTGATGTGCACACACAGTCACACACTTAAGGTTAAAGGTAATTTACCTTTGTGTCTCCATGGCAACCATCTCTTTCATGTGAAAGGGCTTTCTAGAACAGACAGAATAGTGCATCAAACGGACGCCATTTAAGAGTTCAAGAGCTAGCTTAGTGCTCACTTCCTGCTTTGAACAGGAAACTATTTCCTTGAGGCCTGTGAAGTGATTTTCTGAAGGATAAATGAAGGATTATAGAGTGGTGTGTGTCTCTCTTTCAGGCTGGTATGAGGGCGAGCGACTCCGTGATGGCGAGAGGGGTTGGTTCCTGTCAGAATGTGCTGAACCAATCACGTGCCAGGCCACTATTGAGCGCAACATGCAGAGGATGGACCGCCTCCAGGGGCTGGAGACCAATGTGTGATCTGGAACTGCAGGCTCCACCCACTAATTACACAAGTGACCTACCTGTTCTCAGACAGACCAATGAGTGAACCTTATGCCAACGATGGTCTTTTTCCGAACGTTGAGCGGACCTTCGCTAAATACACCAATTTAAAAGTCTTTGGTCAACAGAGCGATGTGTGAACTCTTTCCACCAGCGACTGAATACACAAATGAGCTGCCTTCAAGCACTATCAACCAATGAGAGAGCCGACTGACACTAAATGCACCAATATAATCTCTCCGTGGGTCAACAGATAAATGTATGTGTGAGCCTTGCCTGCTGACTGCATCTATTAGAATGGGTTTTTGATTGTTACCCCTGCAGTGTAACGTTCTCCGCCTTCTACCACTCTATATCGTAAGGAAATGTAACCCTGTGACCTGTCAACAACACTCTGATTCCTCCCACTGATGGGAGACTGGCCAACCGAAGGACATCCCCCTTGGACAGACACATGACATGTTGGGGTCAAAGTTTAAAACTGCCACATACAGAGTGGACACCTATAGTAGGACGGCGCATTAAAACTAATAGGACACGGGTTCATTTGATCAACTATTTCCTTCTGAAAGACTCCCCAGGAGTTTCCATGAATTAAACTTACCCTCTCTACTACATAGTAACTAACAATTTATATGAACAAAACAACTATGCTGTTGATCTGTATATACATTTGTTTTAATTGTCATGCTTTTTAAAGTGCCTGGTTGTCCTGGTGTGATGTGATGATGAATTGGCTGAATGTATGGAGCCAACATGGCTCAGTGTCCAGTTCAGTTTCACCTCTGCTCTGTGGTCAGGCTATAGTGTGTGAGGAGACTGATGGGGAAGAGGCTCATTGTAAAGATACACAAATGGCACTATACTTCCAACTTATCTGTGTGCGCAGCTGGGAGGTCTTTTGTAATGTAACTGAATGTGACAAATGTTCCAAAATGACCAAATAACACGTCCCTGTGTGGTTAGTAGGAGGCTGTGTGACTGCTGAAGAGGCTGAATGTACAGTAAGGAGCCAAAATGGTGGACTGAACGGTCCAGTTTCCACACTTCCCTCTGGTTAGAAGGTTACAGTATAGAGGCTGAATGTTATGATGGCCTACAAAGGCAAAAAGAAACTCCCACCATCATGCCTACTCCAGATTCCCAAACCCTACTCCAGATTCCCAAACCCTACTCCAGATTCCCAAACCCTACTCCCGATTCCCCAAACCCTACTCCCGATTCCCAAACCCTACTCCCGATTCCCAAACCCTACTCCCGATTCCCAAACCCTACTCCCGATTCCCAAACCCTACTCCCGATTCCCAAACCCTACTCCCTACCTGTGACCATTTTAGATGCCTAAAACTATTAGACAGGTATTAGCAATATGGGAGTATCTCCACCTTGGTCTCTGGTAAAGCTTTGTTCAACTGACCCATATAGTCCTACGCAGTCCTTTCAGAGGTACACAATACAGTTGATCTGTAATTGGGCACTTTGTCTCTAGCTTAATGTCACTTTACATAAATAGAACCATTTCCATCCCACAGACCTCCGTCAGTCTGCCACTCGGTGTGATTAAGCCTAGTGATGCCAGAGATGGACGTTTTTAAAAATACCCTCATGATTTCAGTGACGTGCGGCAGGAGAGAAAATGAAATGGTGTGACGCTGTCGGTTCTAAAACTGGAAAAGCCAGCTGTGATTGTCCAGCATGGTTCATCTCTTAAGTGTGTAATGTTGTGTGTAATGTTGTCTCACATCGCTGAAGGAAACAAGTAATGGCCTGATCAGCTTCCTGTTGTAACACCGTTCAGCAGACCAGACCACTACTCTCCATGTGGTTTGACCCAGACAAAAAGCTTTGCACTCAGGGAAAAACTGATACAACATGCATTTAACCAATGTTCATCATTCATGTAAATATGTAACTAATAGCAACCTCTGTTTAAACATGCATGTAATCCACGGCTATAGATTTATATTGTAGATGATGAAGCCTTCAACTATTTAATCAACTTTTTTAGGGTTTTTTTGTGTGTTTTTATACCCCGTTTTCTCCCCAATTTCGTGGTATCCAATTGTCTTATCGCTGCAACTTCCGTACGGACTCGGGAGAGGCGAAGGTCGAGAGCCGTGCGTCCTCCGAAACACAACCCAACCAAGCCGCACTGCTTCTTAACACATTGCCCACTTAACCCAGAAGCCAGCTGCACCAATGTGTCAGAGGAAACACTGTACACCTGGTGACGGTGTCAGAGTGTACTGCGCCCGGCCCACCACAGGAGTCGCTAGTGCGCAATGGGAAAAGGACAAACCCTCCCCTAACCCGGACGACGCTGGGCCAATTGTGCGTCGCCCTATGTGTCTCCCGGTCGCGGCCGGCTACGACAGAGCTTGGACTCGAACCCAGAATCTCTAGTGGCACAGCTAGCACTGCAGTGCACTGCCTTCGACCACTGCGTCACTCGGGAGGCCCTTTTAATCTATACTTAACTTAAATATGAACGCAACATTTAAAGTGTTGGTCCTATGTTTCATGAGCTGAAATAAAAGATCCTAGAAATGTTCCATACGTACAAAAAGCTTATTTTGCTAAAATTTGTTTTCATCCCTGTTAGTCAGCATTTTTCTTTGGTCAAGATAATCTATCCACCTGACAGGTGTGGCATATCAAGAAGCTGATTAAACAGCATGATCATTACAAGTACGACCACTTGTAACCACGCCAGCCCAGGACCACCACATCTGGCTTCTTCCCCTGTGGGATCTTCTGAGACCAGCCACCCGGACAGCTGATGAAACTGAGCAGTATTTCTGTCTGTAATAAAGCCCTTTTGTGGGAAAAAACTCATTCTGATTGGCTGAGCCCGGCTCCCCGTGAAATCCATAGATTAGAGCCTAATGAATTTATTTCAGTTGAATGATTTCCTGATATGAACTGTAACTCAGTAAAATTGTTAATTGTTGCATTTACTCTTGTTCAGTATATATTTCTTTTTAATAAAAGTCCCTTGGCATATTTGCGATCTGTTGTTTTCTTTCAGAATGCTGATGTATCTTTGAAGAATCGCTCTGTGAATTTAGGGGACCAGGGAACAGACAACTGTTATGGCTGGGGACCTGGGAACAGACAACTGTTATGGCTGGGGACCGGGGAACAGACAACTGTTATGGCTGGGGACCGGGGAACAGACAACTGTTATGGCTGGGGACCAGGGAACAGACAACTGTTATGGCTGGGGACCAGGGAACAGACCGAGAAGAGAGAGTGTATAGGTTTTAATTTAAGTGAAGCTGTTTTGAAGGTGGATGCATAATTCTCACAGTGCTCCAGATCTAACAGCACAAATGGATTCTATTAAAGACAGGCTCTGGTATTTAGTAAGTGTTGTTTAAATCTTCCTCTTTGGGCTGGATGTGTCAATGTGTAGTTCATACATTCATTATCTGAGCAGAAATACTGTTTTACCTCAATTAGCCAAGAAATCCATAATTTTAAAGCGACGTCTCTGGAAGATGTGCCATTTTCCCCCATGTGAGCTAGCCCCCTAGCAATTTGATTTCCAGCCAATGACATTCAGCCCCTGGCCATTTGAGTGACAGCTAGCAAGAATCGCACACCGAGCGAGGACGCAATGATGTGGTGCACATATCTGCACATATGTGATGTAGTACGCAATTTTTGGAGGACCACTTTTGGCTCATGGTCACTACTTTCAGAAATACTGGCTAAAAAAGTATACAAAAGTACCGGAGAATCTCTTTAATGTAGGATTTGATCTGTTTATGTCCCAACTGTTTCTTAGTTAGAAAACACAGATGTACATTTATCACGGCTGTTATGTTTTAATAAGGAGCCAATTTCGTAAAGTTCTAGATTCTGGAATATATCTGTTTAACTGCTACAAACATAACATCTTTAACTTCGGGTCAGGATCCAATCTGATCGCCCCCTTTTTTTGGCTGTGCACCTTCAAAGGCAATGTTTTCTTTGTTCGTAGGGATCACTTTCAAGGTAAACACTGCAGATATCTCCTCAATTAGAAATTACCTTTAAAAATGATTACCTTTAAACGCTATAATATGGATCTAGTGTAGATCGGAATGAATCTAGGCCTTGAATCTCTACAATTTCACCACACACTGCAATAAGTTTAAGCAACGGCAAGTGAACCATTAGTCAGCTAGCCTTTCATTGTGAGCCAAGTAGTCTATTTGACAACATGTGAGAACATATTCAAGCAATGTCAACAAAACAGCATTCATTACGATGAACTTTTATATAACATATTGTTGCTAGTAAATGCAAAAATACATGAATCTGCTGCTCAGCCATTTCCAGTTGGCTTATATGTTAAAACGTTTGGGGACAGCATCCAGACCAGTCCTTGATTTCTTCAATCACCATCCTGCCCATACATGGGTGGATTCCAGTTGAAACATGTCAATGTGTCTAAACCATAGAGATGTATAGAGCTCTCTACTTGGAAATAACCCATTTTTTGCATGGACATTGCCATTGAGGGCTTCAACCATTTTTAAAGTAGTCAACTGGGTGGGAATTCCTATGGGTTGGGAGTGATCAGCCAATGATCAGAGAACATTGTCTTCTTTAAATTGGTTTGCCGAGTTTGTAAATGGCATTAAGCTACATCACCACCATCTAGTGGCCACAATAAATGAATGACACACAAGATTTGGTTTAAGACACCAATATTATATTTTTTTCAAAGATAAAAAGATCTACTTTGAAATGGAGATAGACGCCATTAAGGCACAGATACAAAGCTGAGACCTCTTTCCATCTCTGTGGCCAGAGCTCTTCTCTGGGTTGAGAAGGGATGTACTCGTTATGTCCTCTAGGGGCAGTGTTCCCCCAACTAGTGTTAGCCGCCTTAGATTTGGGCCTCTCCTGGGTGGTGATGAGGTCTATGATGGCTGTGATGACAGCACAGTCTTTGGATTGGCGGTTGCTCCAGTCTAAAGGGGCGGGGCTTCTCTAATAGAGAGTCCAACTCCTTCTTCAGATTCTACAGGCAGAGGTGGAGAAGGAAAACTGTCAGGTGTGTGTGTGTGTGTGTGTTCGTGCATCTTGACGAGGTGAGCGATGCGTGCAGGGGACTGGAAGACGATCCAGTCATCCACAGCGATGGTCTCCTGGTCCTAATCCATCTGGATGGTGACGTCACCTCCAAAGAACAGCCCGGAGAACGGAGACACCTCCGTAAGGTCGCATCTGGGGACAGACAGGGACACAGTATTAACGCACACACACTTACAGGAAAATCTGAAGAAAAATAACTCGGAAACAACCAGTGAAGACTATTTATTTACCTAGGCAAGTCAGTTAAGAGCAAATTCTTATTTTCAATGACGGCCTATGAACAGTGTTCAGAGGCAGAACGACAGATTTTTATCTTGTCAGCTCGGGGATTCAATCTAGCAACCTTTCGGTTACTGGCCCAACGCTCTAACCACTAGGCTACCTGCCGCCCCAGTGAAACGCTTATTGACAGGCCCTTCCCAACAATGCAGAGAGAAGGAAACAAAATATATACTAGAAAAATGACGAATACATTCGGAAACTATTCAGACCCCTTCACTTCTTCCACATGTTGTTACGTTACAGCCTTATTCTAAAATGGATTAAATTGTTTTTTTCCCCTCATCAATCTACACACAAACCCCTATAATGACAAAACAAAAACAGGTTTTTAGATTTTTCAACTGAAATATCACATATTCAGTATTCAAACCCTTTACTCATTACTTTGTTGAAGCACCTTTGGCAGCGATTACAGCCTCAAGTCTTCTTTGGTATGATGCTACAAGCTTTGCATACCTGTATTTGTTGCTCCCATTCTTCTCTGCAGATCCTCTCAAGCTCTGTCAGGTTGGATGGGGAGCTTTGCTGCACAGCTATTTTCAGGTCTTTCCAGAAATGTTTGATCGGGTTCAAGTCCGGGTTCTGGCTTCGTCCCGAAGCCACTCCTGCGCTGTCTTGGCTGTGTGCTTCGGGTCATTGTCCTGTTGGAAGGTGAACCTTCGCCCCAGTCTGAGGTCCTGAGCGCTCAGGAGCAGGTTTTCATCAAGGATCTCTGTGTACTTTGCTCCATTCATCTTCCCCTCGATCCTGACTAGTCTTCCAGTCCCTGCTGCTGAAAAACATCCCCACAGCATGATGCTGTCACCACCATGCTTCACCGTAGGGGTGGTGCCAGGTTTCCTCCAAATCAAATCAAATGTATTTATATAGCCCTTCGTATATCAGCTGAAATCTCAAAGTGCTGTACAGAAACCCAGCCTAAAACCCCAAACAGCAAGCAATGCATGTGAAAGAAGCACGGTGGCTAGGAAAAACTCCCTAGGAAAAACTCCCTAGAAAGGCCAAAAACCTAGGAAGAAACCTAGAGAGGAACCAGGCTATGAGGGGTGGCCAGTCCTCTTCTGGCTGTGCCGGGTGGATATTATAACAGAACATGGTCAAGATGTTAAAATATTCATAAATGACCAGCATGGTCAAATAATAATAATCATAGTAGTTGTCGAGGGTGCAACAAGCACGTCCGGTGAACAGGTCAGGGTTCCGTAGCCGCAGGCAGAACAGTGGGAACTGGAGCAGCAGCATGGACAGGTGGACTGGGGACAGCAAGGAGTCATCATGCCAGGTAGCCCCGAGGCATGGTCCTAGGGCTCAGGTCCTCCGAGAGAAAGAAAGAAAGAGAGAAAGAGAGAATTAGAGAGAGCATATTTAAATTCACACAGGACACCGGATAAGACAAGAGAATACTCCAGATGTAACAGACTGACCCTAGCCCCCCGACACATAAACTACTGCAGCATAAATACTGGAGGCTGAGACAGGAGGGATCAGAAGACACTGTGGCCCCATCCGATGATACCCCCGGACAGGGCCAAACAGGCAGGATATAACCCCACCCACTTTGCCAAAGCACAGCCCCCACACCACTAGAGGGATGTCTACAACCACCAACTCACCGTCCGAAGACAAGGCCGAGTATAGCCCACAAAGATCTCCGCCATGGCACAACCCAAGGGGGGGGCGCCAACCCAGACAGGAAGACCACATCAGTGACTCAACCCACTCAAGTGACGCACCCCTCCCATGGACGGCATGTAAGAACACCAGTAAGTCAGTGACTCAGCCCCTGTAATAGGGTTAGAGGCAGAGAATCCCAGTGGAAAGAGGGGAACCGGCAAGGCAGAGACAGCAAGGGCGGTTCGTTGCTCCAGCCTTTCCGTTCACCTTCACACTCCTGGGCCAGACTATACTTAATCATAGGACCTACTGAAGAGATAAGTCTTCAGTAAAGACTTAAAGGTTGAGACTGAGTCTGCGTCTCTCACATGGGTAGGCAGACCATTCCATAAAAATGGAGCTCTATAGGAGAAAGCCCTACCTCCAGCCATTTGCTTAGAAATTCTAGGGACAATTAGGAGGCCTGCATCTTGTGACCGTAGCGTACGTGTAGGTATGTACGGCAGGACCAAATCGGAAAGATAGTTAGGAGCAAGCCCATGTAATGCTTTGTAGGTTAGCAGTAAAACCTTGAAATCAGCCCTTGCCTTAACAGGAAGCCAGTGTAGGGAGGCTAGCACTGGAGTAATATGATCACATTTTTTGGTTCTAGTCAGGATTCTAGCAGCCGTATTTAGCACTAACTGAAGTTTGTTTAGTGCTTTATCCGGGTAGCCGGAAAGTAGAGCATTGCAGTAGTCCAGCCTAGAAGTACCAAAAGCATGGATAAATTTTTCTGCGTCATTTTTTGGACAGAACGTTTCTGATTTTTGCAATGTTACGTAGATGGAAAAAAGCTGTCCTTGAAACAGTCTTGATATGTTCTTCAAAAGAGAGATCAGGGTCCAGAGTAACGCCGAGGTCCTTCACAGTTTTATTTGAGACGACTGTACAACCATCCAGATTAATTGTCAGATTCAACAGAAGATCTCTTTGTTTCTTGGGACCTAGAACAAGCATCTCTGTTTTGTCCGAGTTTAAAAGTAGAAAGTTTGCAGCCATCCACTTCCTTATGTCTGAAACACAGGCTTCTAGCGAGGGCAATTTTGGGGCTTCACCATGTTTCATTGAAATGTACAGCTGTGTGTCGTCCGCATAGCAGTGAAATTTAACATTATGTTTTCGAATGACATCCCCAAGAGGTAAAATATATAGTGAAAACAATAGTGGTCCTAAAACGGAACCTTGAGGAACACCGAAATGTACAATTGATTTGTCAGAGGACAAACCATTCACAGAGAAAAACTGATATATTTCCGACAGATAAGATCTAAACCAGGCCAGAACTTGTCCATGTAGACCAATTTGGGTTTCCAATCTCTCCAAAAGAATGTGGTGATCGATGGTATCAAAAGCAGCACTAAGATCTAGGAGCACGAGGACAGATGCAGAGCCTCGGTCTGACGTCATTAAAAGGTAATTTACCACCTTCACAAGTGCAGTCTCAGTGCTATGATGGGGTCTAAAACCAGACTGAAGCGTTTCGTATACATTGTTTGTCTTCAGGAAGGCAGTGAGTTGCTGTGCAACAGCTTTTTCTAAAATTTTGGAGAGGAATGGAAGATTCGATATAGGCCGATAGTTTTTTATAATTTCTGGGTCAAGATTAGGCTTTTTCAAGAGAGGCTTTATTACTGCCACTTTTAGTGAGCTTGGTACACATCCGGTGGATAGAGAGCCGTTTATTATGTTCAACATAGGAGGGCCAAGCACAGGAAGCAGCTCTTTCAGTAGTTTAGTTGGAATAGGGTCCAGTATGCAGCTTGAGGGTTTGGAGGCCATGATTATTTTCATCATTGTGTCAAGAGATATAGAACTAAAACACTTTAGTATCTCCCTTGATCCTAGGTCCTGGCAGAGTTGTGCAGACTCAGGACAATGGAGCTTTGGAGGAATACCCAGATTTAAAGAGGAGTCCGTCATTTGCTTTCTAATGATCATGATCTTTTCCTCAAAGAAGTTCGTAAATGTATTACTGCTGAAGTGAAAGCCATCCTCCATTTGCGAATGCTGCTTTTTAGTTAGCTTTGCGACAGTATCAAAAAGACATTTCGGATTGTTCTTATTTTCCTCAATTAAGTTTGAAAAATAGGATGATCGAGCAGCAGTGAGGGCTCTTCGATACTGCACGGTACTGTCTTTCCAAGCTAGTCGGAAGACTTCCAGTTTGGTGTGGCGCCATTTCCATTCCAATTTTCTGGAAGCTTGCTTCAGAGCTCGTGTATTTTCTGTATACCAGGGAGCTAGTTTCTTATGACAGATGTTTTTAATTTTTAGGGGTGCAACTGCATCTAGGGTATTGCGCAAGGTTAAATTGAGTTCCTCGGTTAGGTGGTTAACTGATTTTTGTCCTCTGACGTCCTTGGGTAGGCAGAGGGAGTCTGGAAGGGCATCAAGGAATCTTTGGGTTGTCTGAGAATTTATAGCACGACTTTTAATGCTCCTTGGTTGGGGTCTGAGCAAATTATTTGTTGCAATTGTAAACGCAATAAAATGGTGGTCCGATAATCCAGGATTATGAGGAAAAACATTAAGATCCACAACATTTATTCCATGGGACAAAACTAGGTCCAGAGTATGACTGTGGCAGTGAGTAGGTCCAGAGACATGTTGGACAAAACCCACTGAGATGACGATGGCTCCGAAAGCCTTTTGGAGTGGGTCTGTGGACTTTTCCATGTGAATGTTAAAGTCACCAAAAATTTGAATATTATCTGCTATGACTACAAGATCCGATAGGAATTCAGGGAACTCAGTGAGGAACACTGCATATGGCCCAGGAGGCCTGTAAACAGTAGCTATAAAAAGTGAGTGAGTAGGCTGCATAGATTTCATGACTAGAAGCTCAAAAGATGAAAACATCATTGTTTTTTTTTTGTAAATTGAAATTTGCTATCGTAGATGTTAGCAACACCTCCGCCTTTACCGGATGCACGGGGGTATGGTCACTAGTGTAACCAGGGGGTGAGGCCTCATTTAACACAGTAAATTCATCAGGCTTAAGCCGTGTTTCAGTCAGGCCAATCACATCAAGATTATGATCAGTGATTAGTTAATTGACTATAACTGCCTTGGAAGTGAGGGATCTAACATTAAGTAACCCAATTTTGAGATGTGAAGTATCACAATCTCTTTCAATAATGGCAGGAATGGAGGAGGTCTTTATACTAGTGAGATTACTAAAGCGAACACCGCCATTTTTAATTTTGCCCAACCTAGATCGAGGCACAGACACGGTCTCAATGGGGAACGCTGAGCTGACTACGCTGACTGTGCTAGTGGCAGACTCCACTAAGCTGGCTGGCTGGCTAACAGCCTGCTGCCTGGCCTGCACCCTATTTCATTGTGGAGCTAGAGGAGTTAGAGCCCTGTCTATGTTCGTAGATAAGATGAGAGCACCCCTCCAGCTAGGATGGAGTCCCTCACTCCTCAACAGGCCAGGCTTGGTCGTGTTTGTGGGTGAGTCCCAAAAAGAGGGCCAGTTATCTACAAATTCTATCTTTTGGGAGGGGCAGAACACAGTTTTCAACCAGCGATTGAGTTGTGAGACTCTGCTGTAGAGCTCATCACTCCCCCTAACTGGGAGGGGGCCAGAGACAATTAATCGATGCCGACACATCTTTCTAGCTGATTTACACGCTGAAGCTATGTTGCGCTTGGTGACTTCTGACTGTTTCATCCTAACATCGTTGGTGCCGACGTGGATAACAATATCTCTATACTCTCTACACTCGTCAGTTTTAGCTTTAGCCAGCACCGTCTTTAGATTAGCCTTAACGTCGGTAGCCCTGCCCCCTGGTAAACAGTGTATGATCGCTGGATGATTAGTTTTAAGTCTAATACAGCGGGTAATGGAGTCGCCAATGACTAGGGTTTTCAATTTGTCAGAGCTAATGGTGGGAGCCGTCGGCGTCTCAGACCCCACAGCGGGAGCAGTAGAGACCAGAGAAGTCTCGGCCTCCGACTCCGACTCGCTTAATGGGGAGTCCAGACGTGAAGCTAGGCATTCAGGCCAAAGAGTTCAATCTTGGCTTTGTCAGACGAGAGAATCTTTAGGTGTCTTTTGGCAAAGTCCAAGAGGGCTCTCATGTGCCTTTTACTGAGGACTGGTTTCCGTCTGGCCGCTGTACTATAAAGGCCTGATTGGTGGAGTGCTGCAGAGATGGTTGTCCTTCTGGAAGGTTCTCCCGTCATTTTACGCGCTACGTGCTTCAGCACTCGGTGATCCTGTTCTGTGTGACCCAGCACCTCTCGGCTGAGCCATTGTTGACCACTTACTGTTGACCGGGGCAGCTCTAACAAGGCAGAAATTCACACACAGGAAGATGTGGAGGCGGACAGGAACACAGCATTAACACACACACTCCCTCTCTTCCTCCAAGCTCCCCTTCTCTCCATGTCCTCCCATTCTCTCACTCCCTTAGCTTTGTGAATGTGTCCATTCTATCCTCTCTTCTCCTTGCAAATGTTGAACACACACACACACAGCTAGAGGCTCAGGTCAAAAGGGCTTGTGTAGACTGGGGCCTGTTAACAGAAGGTGGTCCTATGTGGCTCAGTCGGTAGAGCATGGCGATGGCAATGCCAAGTGGTTGTGGGTTTGAGTCCCACTGGGGCCACCACCACATAAAATATCTGGATTAAAGTTGGGGATTCAGAGCAACACTTTTATGCTAACAGAGCACGAGAGACAGAGGGCGCTAGAGAGAGACAGAGGGTGCTAGAGAGAGACAGAGGGCGCTAGAGAGAGACAGAGGGCGCTAGAGAGAGACAGAGGGCGCTAGAGAGAGACAGAGGGCGCTAGAGAGAGACTGAGGGCGCTAGAGAGAGACAGAGGGCGCTAGAGAGAGACAGAGGGCGCTAGAGAGAGACTGAGGGCGCTAGAGAGAGACAGAGGGCGCTAGAGAGAGACTGAGGGCGCTAGAGAGAGACTGAGGGCGCTAGAGAGAGACTGAGGGCGCTAGAGAGAGACTGAGGGCGCTAGAGAGAGACTGAGGGCGCTAGAGAGAGACTGAGGGCGCTTGAGAGAGAGAGGGAGCTTGAGAGAGACAGAGGGCGCTAGAGAGAGACTGAGGGCGCTAGAGAGAGACTGAGGGCGCTAGAGAGAGACTGAGGGCGCTAGAGAGAGACTGAGGGCGCTAGAGAGAGACAGAGGGCGCTTGAGAAAGACAGAGGGCGCTAGAGAGAGACAGAGGGCGCTAGAGAGAGACCGAGGGCGCTAGAGAGAGACCGAGGGCGCTAGAGAGAGACCGAGGGCGCTAGAGAGACAGAGGGCGCTAGAGAGACAGAGGGCGCTAGAGAGACAGAGGGCGCTAGAGAGACAGAGGGCGGCAGAGCGAGGTAGAGAGGAGGGATCAGTTCTAGAATGTGTCATGTAGAAGACCAGAAGACAAGTGCATCGGCGAAAAGACAGGATCCAGCTGAATGTCTTGCCCTCTTGCTCTTTCTCCAGTTTCCACCCCCCCTCTCTCTTTCTCCAGTTTCCCACCCCCTCTCTTTCTGCTGTTTTCACCCCCCCTCTCTCTTTCTCCAGTTTTCACCCCCCTCTCTTTCTCCAGTTTCCCACCCCCACTCTCCCCCTTTCTCCTGTTTTCACCTACCCCTCTCTGTTTCTGTTTTCACCTCCCCCTCTTTCTCCTGTTTTCACCCCCCCTCTCTCTCTCTCTTTCTCCTGTTTTCACCCTCTCTCTCTCTCTTTCTCCTGTTTTCACCCTCCCTCTCTCTTTCTCCTGTTTTCACCCCCCCTCTCTCTCTTTCTCCTGTTTTCACCCCCCCCCTCTCTCTTTCTCCTGTTTTCACCTCCCCCTCTCTCTTTCTCCTGTTTTCACCTCCCCCTGTTCTACTGTTTTCACCCCCCTCTCTCTTTCTCCTGTTTTCACCCTCTCTCTCTTTTCCCGCTGTACACCAGTGACCACTAGACTCCAGGGATGCTACCTTTCTCTCTCTCCCTTCACCCCCCACATCTTTGTCTTCTTGTGTGAGCGCGTGCACACACACACACACACACACACACACACACACACACACACACACACACACACACACACACACACACACACAATAAGACATACTGTACATTATAACCAATAAAAACTCTAAGCCCCAGAATGGGTATCTTTCTGATAACTCATAACTATGCAGAAATAGAGTGTGAGACAAGGACTGGAGAGAAAGCTGATAACAGTCAGGGCAGCAGGGTAGAAGAGGACAGAGAGAGACAGAAAGGTTGGAATTGACTGTTCCTCTTCCCTGGTAACTGTTGTCTGGGAGCTTTGATCTGCCAGAGAGGGAGTTGAAAGCCACTGGTTTTAATCAAATATTCATCATGTCTACAAATGGCACCAGAGTTAACCTTTAACCCCATCTTCTTATTGGTTCATGGATTTGATGCAGCAGTGCTGTGTGTATGCTGTAATGTCTACTCACACTGAGAGGACATCCAGCCAACTTGACACAACTGTTGGAAGCAGCGGTGTCAACATGGGCCAGCGTCCTTGTGGAACGCCTTTGACACCCCGATGAATTGAGCCTGTTCTTTGGGCAAAATTAAGATATTCCTAATGTTTTGTCCACTCAGTGTGTGTGAAGTTTTAGTGTTAATGTTTGAAAAACAGAGCTGTATTATCAGTGCACTGCCTCAAGGCTAGTTCGTAGGTCTATTCTGCTGCCGTCTGCTAAGTGTTATGATGAGTTATTGATGCATCTGTCTGGCTGGCTGAGTTTACGATTTATGGTCTGTCATCTATCGTGGGCTGGGGAACTTCTCAGGTATAAATCAATAGGAAGTTGACAAAGAGTACATTTCAGGTCTGAGTGAATTTCACTTCCTCTGCAGAATCTGCAGAATCTGTGGTATCCTTTTGTCACTGCCAGTGTCTGTCTGTCTCTTGTCCCTGTGAGTGCTCTATAAGGAGTGCTACTGTAGGTTCATGCTGACTCAAGGTCTCTTCTTTCCATGCTGTCACAGTCACTAGCCCATTCAAGCTTAAGCCTGATGAATTTACTGTGTTAAATGAGGCCTCACCTCCTGGTTACACTAGTGACCATATCCCCGCGCATCCCGCAAAGGCGGAGGTGTTGCTAACATATACGATAGCAAATTTCAATTTACAAAAAAAAAGACGTTTTCGTCTTTTGAGCTTCTAGTCATGAAATCTATGCAGCCTATTCAATCACTTTTTATAGCTACTGTTTACAGGCCTCCTGGGCCATATACAGCATTCCTCACTGAGTTCCCTGAGTTCCTATCGGACCTTGTAGTCACATTTTTGGTGACTTTAATATTCACATGGAAAAGTCCACAGACCCACTCCAAAAGGCTTTCGGAGCCATCATCGACTCAGTGGGTTTTGTCCAACATGTCTCTGGACCTACTCACTGCCTCAGTCATACTCTGGACCTAGTTTTATCCCATGGAATAAATGTTGTTAACTTAATGTTTTTCCTCATAATCCTGGACTATCGGACCACCATTGTATTACGTTTGCAATCGCAACAAATAATCTGCTCAGACCCCAACCAAGGATCATCAAAAGTCGTGCTATAAATTCTCAGACAACCCAAAGATTACTTGATGCCCTTCCAGACTTCCTCTGCCTACCCAAGGATGTTAGAGGACAAAAATCAGTTAACCTCTCTGGGGTAGGGGGCAGTATTTTGACATCCGGATGAAAAGCGTGCCCAAAGTAAACTGCCTGTTCCTCAGGCCCAGAGGCTATGATATGCATATAATTGGTAGATTTGGATAGAAAACACTCTAAAGTTTCTAAAACTGTTGAAATAATGCCTGTGAGTATATAACAGAACTAATTTGGCAGGCGAAACCCCAAGTACAAACCATCAAGGAGGGAAAAAAATTGAGGTCATAGGATTGTCCAATGATTTCTATGGGACTCCCTTTTTATTAGGAACCTGGTTGCAGTTCCTATGGCTTCCACTAGATGTCAACAGTCTTTAGAAATTGTTTGATGTTTTTCTTTTGCGAAATGAAGAAGTAGTGAACTGGAACGCGCTTCACATAGTTTTTTTCCTGTATTAGAAACAGTTTATTCCGTCTTAAATTGTATCGATTATTTACGTTTTAGGGTACCTGAGGTTGGATTAGGAACGTTGTTTGGACCAAGTTTACAGGTAACTTATTCGATACTTTGTAGTCATGTTGGGCGAGTTGAAACCGGTGTATTTCTGAATCAAACGTGCCAAATAAATTGACATTTTTGGGACATAAAGGACATTATCGAACAAAAGGACCATTTGTGATGTTTCTGGGACATTTTGGAGTGCCAACAGAAGAAGATATTCAAAGGTAAGGCATTAATTATATCGCTATTTCTGACTTTTGTGGCGCACCTGCCTGGTTGAAATATGATTTTCATGTGTTTGTATGCGGGACGCTGTCCTCAGATAATCGCATGGTTTGCTTTCGCCGTAAAGCCTTTTTGAAATCTGACGCGATGGCTGCATTAACAAGAAGTTAAGCTTTATTTTGATGTATAACACATATTTTCAAGAATGTTCAATATTTGAATTTAGCATTTTTGAATTTCGCGCTCTGCAATTTCACCGGATGTTGGCCCTACCCTAGAGAGGTTAACCACCTAACTGAGGAACTCAATTTAACCTTGCACAATACCCTAGATGCAGTCGCACCCCTAAAAACTAAACATTTGTCATAAGAAACTAGCTCCCTGGTATACAGAAAATACCCGAGCTCTGAAGCAAGCTTCTGGCTTGGAAAGACAGTACCGTGCAGTATCGAAGAGCACTCACTGCTGCTCGTTCATCCAATTTTTCCAACTTAATTGAGGAAAATAAGAACAATCCAAAATGTATTTTTGATACTGTCGCAAAGCAAACTAAAAAGCAGCATTCCCCAAGAGAGGATGGCTTTCACTTCAGCAGTAATAAATTCATGAGGATTCATTCTTTGAGTAAAAGATCATGATCATTAGAAAGCAAATTACGGACTCCTCTTTAAATCTGCGTATTCCTCCAAAGCTCAGTTGTCCTGAGTCTGCACAACTGTGCCAGGACCTAGGATCAAAGGGAGACACTCAAGTGTTTTAGAACTATATCTCTTGACACAAGGATGAAAATAATCATGGCCTCTAAACCTTCAAGCTGCATACTGCACCCTATTCCAACTAAACTACTGAAAGAGCTGCTTCCTGTGCTTGGCCCTCCTATGTTGAACATAATAAACGGCTCTCTATCCACCGGATGTGTACCAAGCTCACTAAAAGTGGCAGTAATAAAGCCTCTCTTGAAAAAGCCAAGCCTTGACCCAGTAAATATACAAAACTATCGGCCTATATCTAATCTTCCATTCCTCTCAAAAGTGTAAGAAAAAGCTGTTGTGCAGCAACTCACTGCCTTCCTGAAGACAAACAATGTATATGAAATGCTTCAGTCTGGTTTTAGACCCCATCATAGCACTGAGACTGCACTTCTGAAGGTGGTAAATTACCTTTTAACCTCTTATGGCTAGGGGGCAGTATTTTCACGTCTGGATAAAACACGTACCCGATTTAATCTGATTATTAGTCCTGCCCAGAAACTAGAATATGCATATAATTATTAGCTTTGGAGAGAAAACACTCCAAAGTTTCTAAAACTGTTTGAATGGTGTCTGTGAGTAAAACAGAACTCCTATGGCAGGCAAAAACCTCAGAAGGTTCTGTTCAGGAAGTACCCTGTCTGACCATTTATTTGCTTTCTTTGACATCTCTTCCAAAAACTAAGGATCTCTGCTGTTACGTGACACTTCCCACGTCTCCAATGGGGTCTCAGAGCCCGGGAAAAACAGGAATGACGTAATTCAAAGCCCTGGCTGAAGAACACGAGAGCAAAAGCTAAGTGGTCAATCAGTGGAGAAATGCTTACGCTCGCGACCTGCCCCGCCCCCGTCTTTCGGTTTTTCCCTCAGTTTACAGACATGCAGATTCCCGGTCGGAATATTATCGCTTTTCTACGAGATAAATTGCATAAAAATTGGTTTTAAACAGCGGTTGACATGCTTCGAAGTACGGTAATGGAATATTTTGAATTTTTTTGTCACGTTCTGCGCCATGCTCGTGACCGTGATTTACCATTGGGATAGTGTCTAGAACGCACGAACAAAACGTCGTTGATGGAACATAACGATGGATTATTTGGGACCAAACCTACATTTGTTATTGAAGTAGAAGTCCTGGGAGTGCATTCTGACGAAGAACAGGAAAGGTAAGACCATTTTTCTTATAGGAAATGTGATTTTGGTGAAGGCTAAACTGGTTGGGTGTCTAAATAGCTAGCCCTGTGATGCCGGGCTATGTACTTAGAATATTGCAAAATGTGCTTCATCCGAAAGCTATTTTAAAATCGGACATATCGAGTGCATAGAGGAGTTCTGTATCTATAATTCTTAAAATAATTGTTATGCTTTTTGTGAACGTTTATCGTGAGTAATTTAGTAAATTCACAGGAAGTGTTCGGTGGGAATGCTAGTTCTGAACGTCACATGCTAATGTAAAAAGCTGGTTTTTGATATAAATATGAACTTGATTGAACAGACATGCATGTATTGTATAACATAATGTCCTAGGTGTGTCATCTGATGAAGATCATCAAAGGTTAGTGCTGCTTTTAGCTGTGGTTTTGTTTTTTGTGACATTATATGCTAGCTTGAAAAATGAGTGTCTGATTATTTCTGGCTGGGTACTCTGCTGACATAATCTAATGTTTTGCTTTCGCTGTAAAGCCTTTTTGAAATCAGACAGTGTGGTTAGATTAACGAGAGTCTTGTCTTTAAATAGCTGTAAAATAGTCATATGTTTGAAAAGTGGAAGTTTTCGGATTTTAGAGGAGTTTGTATTTCGCGCCCCGCCCATCATTGGATATTGGAGCAGACGTTCCGCTAGCGGAACATCTAGATGTAAGAGGTTAATGGCTTCAGACCGAGGCTCTGCATCTGTCGCCATTCTCCTAGACCTTAGTGCTGCTTTTGATACCATCGATCACCACATTCTTTTGGAGAGATTGGAAACATAATTGGTCTACACGGACAAGTTCTGGCCTGGTTTAGATCTTATCTGTTGGAAAGATATCAGTTTGTCTCTGTGGATGGTTTGTCCTCTGACAAATCAACTGTAAATTTCGGTGTTCCTCAAGGTTCCGTTTTGGAACCACTATTGTTTTCACTATATATTTTACCTCTTGGGAATGTCATTCGAAAACATAATGTTAACTTTCACTGCTATGCGGATGACACACAGCTGTACATTTTGATGAAACATGGTGAAGCCCCAAAATTGTCCTCGCTGGAAGCCTGTGTTTCAGACATAAGGAAGTGGATGGCTGCAAACTTTCTACTTTTAAACTCGGACAAAACAAAGATGCTTGTTCTAGGTCCCAAGAAACAAAGAGATCTTCTGTTGAATCTGACAATTAATCTTGATGGTTGTACAGTCATCTCAAATAAAACTGTGAAGGACCTCGGCATTACTCTGGACCCTGATCTCTCTGTTGACAAACAAATCAAGACTGTTTCAAGGACAGCTTTATTCCATCTACGTAACATTGCAAAAATCAGAAATTTCTGTCCAAAAATGATGCAGAAAAATTAATCCATGCTTTTGTCACTTCTACTGTAGGTTAGACTACTGCAATGCTCTACTTTCCGGCTACCCGGATAAAGCACTAAGTAAACTTCAGTTAGTGCAAAATACGGCTGCTAGAATCCTGTGGCGGATGAATCAGAATTAGTTGGGTAACATATATAATTAAGATGTTTTATTTGCATAATATGCTTATGTGAGATACTTGTCATATGTGAATGTATCTGTTAAACCATGTGAAGGGATGGCGTGATTAATGGGGAACCAATTACTTGTCTCCACAATGTCTGTGCGCAAGTCACTCCTTCCTTTGGCATTGGGGGAAGGTGTATGGCAGTGTCTGGACCATTGTATGTCCCCTCTGATGTTGCACTTATCTTGGGATAGTATATGACCTAGAGGCTCACTCTCCAGGAGTGGAGTCAAGAGGGAGTTTACTTGAAATGGGAGTATCTAGAGTTGTCAATTGATTTATGCTATTGGATGAGCTTATGGTTCTGTTCTATACCGTACCAGGGAGAGACGGTTCCAGTTTGGGGTAGGAGGACCAGAAACTGGTCTATACAATGAAAACTGTGGACACAGCAGTTGCTGTCTGATATGTTTTATTGATATCTTTCATACAAAACTTAACCTTGTGACCCATTCTATGTATCTGTGGTTCGTCATGGAAGTTGACAGGGGTGTATCTTGGCTATAAAAGATCTTTGTACTTTTGTGTAATCACTTTTCAATGGTTCATTAGAGATAGCGCATCATTGAAAGTCATTGCTATTGCAAAGCTCTTATTATTAAAGATGTAGTTTAAGTATAACTCTGACTGGTGTGTGAAGTTTGTAACTCTCCTCATTTGGTAAAGCAGAAATTAGCCACCACAATCCTGACTAGAACCAAAATAATTGATCATATTACTCCAGTGCTAGCCTCCCTACACTGGCTTCCTGTTAAGGAAAGGGCTGATTTCAAGGTTTTACTGCTAACCTACAAAGCATTACATGGGCTTGCTCCTTCCTATCTTTCCAATTTTGTCCTGCGGTACATACCTACACGTATGCTATGGTCACAAGATGCAGGCCTCCTAATTGCCCCTAGAATTTCTAAGCAAACAGCTGGAGGCAGGGCTTTTATATCTGGAGTATTTCCCCTGTCTTATCCGGTGTCCTGTGTGAATTTAAGTATCCTCTCTCTAATTCTCTCTTTCTTTCTTTCTCTCTCTCTCGGAGGACCTGAGCCCTAGGATCGTGCCTCAGGACTACCTGGCATGATGACTCCTTGCTGTCCCCAGTCTACCTGGCCGTGCTGCTGCTTCAGTTTCAACTGTTCTGCCTGCGGCTATGGAACCCTGACCTGTTCACTGGACGTGCTACCTGTCCCAGACCTGCTGTTTTCAACTCTCTAGAGACAGCAGGAGCGGTAGAGATACTCTCAATGATCGGCTATGAAAAGCCAACTGACATTTACTCCTGAGGTGCTGACCTGTTGCACGCTCGACAACCCCTGTGATTATTATTATTTGACCATGTTGGTCATTTATAAACATTTGAACATATTGGCCATGCTCTGTTATAATCTCCACCCGGCACAGCCAGAAGAGGACTGGCCACCCCTCATAGCCTGGTTCCTATCTAGGTTTCTTCCTAGGTTTTGGCCTTTCTAGGGAGTTTTTCCTAGTCACCGTGCTTCTACACCTGCATTGCTTGTTGTTTGGGGTTTTAGGCTGGGTTTCTGTACAGCACTTTGAGATATCAGCTGATGTAAGAAGGGCTATATAAATACATCTGATTTGATTTGATCGTCCCAGCAAAACACTCGTTCAAACTTGTAGCCATGTCGCTTAGCTTCCTCCCAGCCTTGATGAATTAACACACAGTCAAGTTAGCAACCCTTTAAAAAGAATGAACCATTGATATTCCATTGGGGAGAGATGAGAGAGACCTCTAATGATGTAGGAGGGAAAATAGGATCTTACTGTGAAGGCTAGATGATGATGAGGTGGTCACTCTGAGACTCTGGACAGATTTCTCCTCAAGTCTGCCATATTCTACTCACTCACTCACTCACTCACTCACTCACTCACTCACTCACTCACTCACTCACTCACTCACTCACTCACTCACTCACTCACAGACAGATGTTAACACCTTACCATTGGTATGAAGAAGAGGTCCTTGAAGCTGAGAGAGGCAGCGATAGTGAGGACAGGGTCCAGACAGCCCAGGAGAGCTCCAGACAGCTTCCCGATGTGAGGCTCTACAGGCAACCTGGCCAGGTGGAACCCTAACGGGGTCAGAGCCTCTTAACGGTCCAGGGCATTGAGGTCCATCAGGTGTATGCTGGCCAGAGTGACAGCCTCCTCTGTGGGAGGGTTCAGAGCTTTCCTCAGGAACTCTGCTGTTGGAGCCAGCTTGACGATCTAGAAGGAGTGAGGAGAGAGAGAATTAGACATAAAAACAACATTAAAAGCAACTTAAGGAAAAGTCAACAGCTTGACTTGATCAGAAACAAATGGGAAAGAGACGTGTGTAAACTTTAGACCCAACAGGAAATCCAGCTTTACACAGAGATCAGTGAGTCAACTCTTCACTACAAGAGATACTACAGTCTGCCTAGCTTGATCAGCAAGGATGTACTACTGTACTATGTCACCGTGTCCTGTGTGTGTGTGTGTGTGTGTGCGTGTGTGTGTGTGTGTGTGTGTGTCACCGTGTCCTGTGTGTGTGTGTGTGTGTGTGTGTGTGTGTGTGTGTGTGTGTGTGTGTGTGTGTGTGTGTGTGTGTGTGTTAGAGTTGGACAACATGGACAAACATCCATATCGTGATGAATTGCATGACTTGACGCGACAGCGGTAAGTTTATATCATTGATGTGCATTGATGTTTGTATGATCCTTTAAAATACTACGACCAGTTTGATGGTTGTTCCATTAGCAATCACCCAGATTAGCAAACTTATTTCATTTCAAACTCATTTCTCTAGTATAGGCTACTTATCCTATTGAACGATATCAGAAAAAGGCTAAGATAAGGGATCGGTATGGTCGGTGTTGAAAATGTAAGTTTATCATCCCAGCTCTAGTGTGTGTGTGTGCTGATGTCAGCTTGTTGACAGCCATTCTCCCTCTAATAGGTGTGATTGTTATATGAGACACCTCTCAGCTGCCAACACACTGATTAACACACATTATCCCATTAGGGGAATGGGTAACCAGCCATTACAACACTGTCTTTATGTTCTCTAACACCAGGATGGAATGGGAGACCAGCCATTACAACACCAACACTGTCTTTATGTTCTCTAACACCAGGATGGAATGGGTGACCAGCCATTCTAACACCAACACTGTCTTTATGTTTTCTAACACCAGGATGGAATGGGTGACCAGCCATTACAACACTGTCTTTATGTGCTCTAACACCAGGATGGAATGGGTAACCAGCCATTACAACACTGTCTTTATGTTCTCTAACACCAGGATGGAATGGGAGACCAGCCATTACAACACCAACACTGTCTTTATGTTCTCTAACACCAGGATGGAATGGGTGACCAGCCATTCTAACACCAACACTGTCTTTATGTTTTCTAACACCAGGATGGAATGGGTGACCAGCCATTACAACACTGTCTTTATGTGCTCTAACACCAGGATGGAATGGGAGACCAGCCATTACAACACTGTCTTTATGTTCTCTAACACCAGGATGGAATGGGAGACCAGCCATTACAACACCAACACTGTCTTTATGTTCTCTAACACCAGGATGGAATGGGAGACCAGCCATTACAACACTGTCTTTATGTTCTCTAACACCAGGATGGAATGGGAGACCAGCCATTACAACACTGTCTTTATGTTCTCTAACACCAGGATGGAATGGGTGACCAGCCATTACAACACTGTCTTTATGTTCTCTAACACCAGGATGGAATGGGAGACCAGCCATTACAACACTGTCTTTATGTTCTCTAACACCAGGATGGAATGGGAGACCAGCCATTACAACACCAACACTGTCTTTATGTTCTCTAACACCAGGATGGAATGGGAGACCAGCCATTACAACACGAACACTGTCTTTATGTTCTCTAACACCAGGATGGAATGGGAGACCAGCCATTACAACACCAACACTGTCTTTATGTTCTCTAACACCAGGATGGAATGGGAGACCAGCCATTACAACACCAACACTGTCTTTATGTTCTCTAACACCAGGATGGAATGGGAGACCAGCCATTACAACACCAACACTGTCTTTATGTTCTCTAACACCAGGATGGAATGGGAGACCAGCCATTACAACACCAACACTGTCTTTATGTTCTCTAACACCAGGATGGAATGGGAGACCAGCCATTCCAACACCAACACTGTCTTTATGTTCTCTAACACCAGGATGGAATGGGAGACCAGCCATTACAACACCAACACTGTCTTTATGTTCTCTAACACCAGGATGGAATGGGAGACCAGCCATTACAACACCAACACTGTCTTTATGTTCTCTAACACCAGGATGTAATGGGAGACCAGCCATTACAACACTGTCTTTATGTTCTCTAACACCAGGATGGAATGGGAGACCAGCCATTACAACACTGTCTATATGTTCTCTAACACCAGGATGGAATGGGAGACCAGCCATTACAACACTGTCTATATGTTCTCTAACACCAGGATGGAATGGGAGACCAGCCATTACAACACCAACACTGTCTTTATGTTCTCTAACACCAGGATGGAATGGGAGACCAGCCATTACAACACTGTCTTTATGTTCTCTAACACCAGGATGGAATGGGAGACCAGCCATTACAACACTGTCTATATGTTCTCTAACACCAGGATGGAATGGGAGACCAGCCATTACAACACTGTCTATATGTTCTCTAACACCAGGATGGAATGGGAGACCAGCCATTACAACACTGTCTATATGTTCTCTAACACCAGGATGGAATGGGAGACCAGCCATTACAACACCAACACTGTCTTTATGTTCTCTAACACCAGGATGGAATGGGAGACCAGCCATTACAACACTGTCTTTATGTTCTCTAACACCAGGATGGAATGGGAGACCAGCCATTACAACACCAACACTGTCTTTATGTTCTCTAACACCAGGATGGAATGGGAGACCAGCCATTACAACACCAACACTGTCTTTATGTGCTCTAACACCAGGATGGAATGGGAGACCAGCCATTACAACACTGTCTTTATGTTCTCTAACACCAGGATGGAATGGGAGACCAGCCATTACAACACCAACACTGTCTTTATGTTCTCTAACACCAGCAGATGTTGACAGAGAGACCAGCAGATGTTAACAGTGTGTGTTGACAGAGAGACCAGCAGATGTTGACAGTGTGTGTTGACAGAGAGACCAGCAGATGTTGACAGTGTGTGTTGACAGAGACACCAGCAGATGTTGACAGAGAGACCAGCAGATGTTGACAGTGTGTGTTGACAGAGAGACCAACATATTGACAGATGTTGACAGTGTGTGTTGACAGAGGGACCAGCAGATGTTAACAGTGTGTGTTGACAGAGAGACCAGCAGATGTTGACAGAGAGACCAGCAGATGTTGACAGTGTGTGTTGACAGAGAGACCAACATATTGACAGATGTTGACAGTGTGTGTTGACAGAGTGAGTGTGTGTTGACAGAGAGACCAGCAGATGTTGACAGTGTGTGTTGACAGAGAGACCAGCAGATGTTGACAGTGTGTGTTGACAGAGAGACCAGCAGATGTTGACAGTGTGTGTTGACAGAGTGAGTGTGTGAAGGAATGAGCGCGAGAAAGAGATTAACAAATAGAGAAGATGCCCGAGAGAGAGCGAAATAAATCATGTATTAAGCTTGTAAGGGAACATGAATCACTATAGGCTGAAGACCTAACGGGTTGAAAAAGGCTGAAATTTTTAATACAAAATCAGAGATGGCGACATTGGCCTCAATTCCCCACACATAACCTCTACAGCACCCTTTCATTCCCCTCCTCAACTAACCCCCTATTTTTTTATTCAACGCTGATCTGAACTTTTCTACATAATGTCTCTGCCATCATTTCCTATGACAGACACGTTTAGAGATTGACCTGCCGGGCACGTCCTCTCCTCTGTTTTGCGTTGGCCAGGCTGACCCACAATGCAATCATGGTGCCGAAGTAATCCAAGAAGAGAGAGGAGACTTCACTTTGAAAGGAAAATTAAAAACAAACTCCACACACATTTTGTGCCCTTCTCTAACTCTATGAAACAAATGTAGAAATAAATATGGCACTTTGAAAAGTATGGTGCCTAAACGTATCTAGCTGGTTGGAGAGAGAGCCGTAGTGAAGGTCAGTGAAGTTTGTCTCCTCTGTTCACGGTCTGTTCTTTATTATTAGCAGGCTGTCGCCGTAGTTAGGGGTGTGCATTTTAAAATGTTTGGACTGTTTGAGCACTCGCACATCTCAGTGATATTGGTACAGACACACCTGGTCTCAGTGATATTGAGCGGCAGGTAGCCTAGTGGTTAGAGCGTTGGACTAGTAACCGAAAGGTTGCAAGATCGAATCCCCGAGCCGACAAGGTACAAATCTGTCGTTCTGCCCCTGAACAAGGCAGTTAACCCACTGTTCCCCGGTAGGCCGTCATTGAAAATAAGAATTTGTTCTTAACTGACTTGCCTAGTTAATAAATAAAAATAAAACTGATACATACACACCTGGTCTCAGTGATATTGGTACATACACACCTGGTCTCAGTGATATCAGTGGCAATGACCATCTTCCTGACACCTGGAGGGGGCCTTTTGAGGGAGACCAGTCAGAACAAGTTCTTCATGTTCTGTTCTGGGTGAAGGGAGTGTTTCTGAGACCATGCTCACCTGGGGGACAGTAGGCATCAGGAAGTGCAGAGGAATGATCACAAACCCATCTGAAACACAAGGTCAAACAATGTTCAGACACACAGCGTGTGTGTGTGTTTTGAACATCTGCTGGGCCAGGAGGAGGTCGTTGAGGCCACTGATATTGTCCCAACCTGGCAGGAACACAGAGATGTCTCCTTCCTGGAAAACAAGGACAGATAACACACACAGCAACACACACACTCAGGCAACACACACATCAACACACACGCAGGCAACACACACATTCAGGTAACACACACATAAACACACATTAAGGTAACACACAAACACACATTCAGGTAACACACACATAAACACACATTAAGGTAACACACAAACACACATTCAGGTAACACATCTTTCAACCCACGCTCAGGGAACATCAAAGTTTTTCCACTGCAGTGTCAGAAACTAACAAACAGGTCCTTAATAAAACCAACAGGACCTGAATTTGACTATTTTCATAAACATTCCCACTTTCTGTCATCTCAGCCAAGCCAAGCTCTGAGTAACCACACGAATCCTGCTGCACACTGTCTACACAGTCAAATTAGATAATTACACAGAAGAAGTGCCTCTGTTTTGTGGTTTTGGAATAAATAAAAGCCTAATTTTGCTCTAAAGACAACAAATAAGGTAATGAGTCACCTACAAAACACAGAGCCACACAGAGACAAAGCCTAGTTAAATCCACCGTAATCCCCATTAAGCTGGTTAATGGGGTTCAGAGGAGAATATTGGCTGTGTTAGCATTAGTTTAGCTTTAGATTCAATGGTGGTGTTAGGCTGCGTTTACACAGGCAACACAATTCTGATCTTTTTTTTTTTTTACAAATTGGTCTCTTGACCAATCAGATCAGCTCTTCTGTCAATAATTGGGCAAAAGATCATAATTGAGCTGCTTGTGTAAATGCAGCATACAAGATTACAGTACTTAGGTTGTTTGCTCAGTTGGCATGTGTCATGGGTAAGTCGTGTTAGCATCAGGGTTTGGGGTGATGTCAGTATAGTCCTGTTGAATTTATGAAAAGTAATCCATTATTATGATTTTGGAAGAGAATTTGTTACCAAAGATGACTGAACGGAGATAGTGAGAGATCATTCCAGATCATTTCGACAAGCGATGTTACCCACCATCTCAAGATCTTTCTGAAATATTTTTCTGTAGTTTGAAACAGATTAGCATTCCTAAAAACATTATTTTGTTGAAATATATAATTTGATCTCTGAGAAATGTAATTGTCCATTTTTAAATGTATTGGATTCATATAATCTTCAAATAAATATAGTACCTAACGTCTGATTTGGACTGTAATTATTTCTAAGACATGAGGAATACAATAAAATGCTTAAAAGCCACCCATTTATTTATTTTTTTGTACTGGCCCCCCGTGGGAATCGAACCCACAACCCTGGCGTTGCACACACCATGCTGGCGCTGCAAACACCATGCTCTACCAACTGAGCCACAGGGAATGCTGACAAAACAAAAACCGGTTGTTAGACATTTTTGAGAATGTATTAAAAATAAAAACAGAAATACCTTATTTACATAAGTATTCAGACCTTTTGCTATGCGACTCAAAATTGAGCTCAGGTGCTTTCTTGTTTCCATTGATCATCCTTGAGATGTTTCTACAACTTGATTGGAGTCCACCTGTGGGAAATTCAATTGATTGGACATGATTTGGAAAGTCACACAACTGTCTATATAAGGTCCCACATTTGACAGTGCATCTCAGAGCAAAAAACAAGCCATGAGGTCGAAGGAATAGTCCGTAGAGCTCCGAGAGGATTTTGTTGAGGCACAGATCTGGGGAAGGGTAGAAAAACATTTCTGCAGCATTAAAGTTCTCTAAGAACACAGTGGCCTCCATCATTCTTAAATGGAAGAATTTTGGAACCACCAAGACTAGAGCTGTCCCCCTGGCCAAACTGAGCAATCGGGGGAGAAGGGTATTTGTCAGGGAGTTGACCAAGAACCTGATGCCCTGACCAAGACCTTGATGGTCACTCTCTTCTGTGAAGATAGGAGAACCTTCCAGAAGGACAACTCCAAGCGGGCTGTCGTGCCTTTTACTGAGGAGTGGTTTCCGTCTGGTCACTCTACCATAAAGGCCTGATTGGTGGAGTGCTGCACTCCACCAATCAGGCCTTTATGGTAGAGTGACCAGACGGAAACCACTCCTCAGTAAAAGGCACGACAGCCCGCTTGGAGTTTGCCGAAAGGCACCTAAAGAATCTCCGACCATGAGAAACAAGATTCTCTGGTCTGGTGAAACCAAGATTGAACTCTTTGACCTGAATGCCAAGCGTCACGTCTGGAGGAAACCTGGCACCAATCCTACGGTGAAGCACGGTGGTGGCAGCATACTGCTGTGGGGATGTTTTTCAGAGGCAGGGACTAGGTTATGAGTCAGGATCGAATCAAAGATGAACGGGGCAAAGTACAGAGAGATCCTAATGAAAATCTGCTCCAGACTGGGGCAAACGACCTCAAACTGAGGCAAAGGTTCACCTTCCAAGAGGATAACAACCCTAAGCACTGTAATTTGAAATACTTCCTACACCAGAAGTGAAATGTTATATGTAGGAGGAATGTACATGGTTGCGGTCACTGATGAGGGTGAATAGCTGTGGATTAGTGAGGAATGGGGCCGAGGTCAAGTCAGGTCACATGAAGGGAGAAGGAACAGTTTATTACCCACATCACTTAATTGCACGCACAGTGAGGCAAAGACTTTTGGAGGATGGCCTGGTGTCAAGAAGCCACTTCTCTCCAGGAAAAAACATCAGGGACAGACTGATATTCTGCAAAAGGTACAGGGATTGGACTGCTGTGGACTGGGGTAAAGTCATTTTCTCTGATGAATCCCCTTTCCGATTGTTTGGGGCATCCGGAAAAAAGTTTGTCCAGAGAAGACAAGGGGAGCGCTACCATCAGTCCTGTGCGCCATCATGCCAACAGTAAAGCATCCTGAGACCATTCATGTGTGGGGTTGCTTCTCAGCCAAGGGAGTTTGCCTAATAACACAGCCTTGAATAAAGAATGGTACCAACACATCCTCCGAGAGCAACTTCTCAACCATCCAGGAACTGTTTTGGTGATGAACAATGCCTTTTACAGCATGATGGAGCACCTTGCCATAAGGCAAAAGTGATAACTTAGTGGCTTGGGGAACAAAACATAGATATTTTGGGTCCATGGCCAGGAAACTCCCCAGACCTTAATTCCAATGAGAATTTGAGGTCAATCCTCAAGAGGCGGGTGGACAAACAAAACCCCACAAATTCTGACAAACTCCAAGCATTGATTATGCAGGAATGGGCTGCCATCAGTCAGGATGTGGCCCAGAAGTTAATTGACAGCATGCCAGGGCGGATTGCAGAGGTCTTGAAAAAGAAGGGTCAACACTGCAAATATTGAGTCTTTGCATCAACTTCATGTAATTGTCAATAAAAGCCTTTGACACTTATGAAATGCTTGTAATTATACTTCAGTATTCCATAGTAACATCTGACAAAAATATCTAAAGTCACTGAAGCAGCAAACTTTGTGGAAATTAATATTTGTGTCATCCTCAAAACCTTTGGCCACAACTGTACATGTGATATAAGTAATGTAAGATATGTAACAATACTAAAGTGGCATTATTTAAAGTGCCATTGTTTCAAGTGGCTAGTGATCCATTTATTAAAGTGTCCAGTGATTGGGTCTCAGTGTAGGCAGCAGCCTCTCTGAGTTAGTGATTGCTGTTTAGCAGTCTGATGGCCTTGAAATAGAAGCTGTTTTTCAATCTCTCGGTCCCAGCTTTGATGCACCTGTACTGACCTCACTTTCTGGATGATAGCGGTGTGAACAGGCAGTGGCTCAGGTGGTTATTGTCCTTGATGATCTTTTTGGCCTTCCTGTGACATCAGGTGCTGTAGGTGTCCTGGAGGGCAGGTAGTTTGCCCCAGGTGATGCGTTGTGCAGACCGCACCACCCTTTGGAAAGCCGAGCGGTTGAGGGTGGTGCAGTTGCCGTACCAGGCGGTGATAAAGCCCGACAGGATGCTCTCGATTGTGCATCTGTAAAAGTTTGTCAGGGTTTTGGGTGTCAAGCCAAATTTCTTCAGCCTCCTGAGGTTGAAGAGGCGATGTTGTGCCTTCTTCACCACACTGTCTGTGTGGGTTGACCATTTCAGTTTGTCTGTGATGTGTATGCCCCGGAACTTCCACCTTCTCCACTGCTGTCCCTTCGATGTGGATAGGGGGTGCTCCACCTGCTGTTTCCTGAAGTCCACAATCATATCCTTTGTTATGTTGACGTTGAGTGAGAGGTTGCTTTCCTGACACCACACTCCGAGTGCCCTCACTTCCTCCCTGTAGGCTGTCTCGTCATTGTTGATCTGGCCCACTACTGTTGTGTCGTCTGCAAACTTGATGATTGACTTGGAGGCGTGCATGGCCACACAGTTGTGGGTGAACAGGGAGTACAGGAGAGGGCTGAGCACACACCCTTGTAGGGCCCCAGTGTTGAGGGTCAGCGAAGTGGAGATGTTGTTTCCTACCTTCACCACCTGGGGGGGGGCCATCAGAAAGTCCAGGACCCAGTTGCAGAGGGCGGGTTTGAGACCCAGGGCCTCCAGCTTGATGATGAGCTTGGAGGATACTATGGTGTTGAATGCTGAGCTGTAGTCAATGAACAGCATTCTTACCTAGGTATTCTTTTTGTCCAGATGGGATAGGGCAGTGTGATGGCGATTGAGTAATCTGTGGACTTGTTGGGGCGGTATGCAAACTGAAGTGGGTCTTGTGTGGCTGGTAAGGTGACGGTGATATTACCCTTGACTAGCCTCTTAAAGCACTTCATGATGACAGAAGTAAGTCCTACGGGCAATAGTCATTTTGTTCAGTTATCTTTGCCTTCTTGGTTACAGGAACAATGGTAGCCATCTTGAAGCATGTGGGGACAACAGACTGGGGTAGGGGGCGATTGAATATGTCCGTAAACACACCAGCCAGCTGGTCTGCGCATGCTCTGAGGACTCGGCTAAGGATGCCGTCCTGGCCAGCAACCTTGTGAGGGTTAACAAGTTTAAATGTTTTACTCACATCAGCCATGGAGAAGGAGAGAGAGGGGGGGCACAGTCTTTGTTAGCGAGCTGCGACAGTGGCACTGTATTGTCCTCAAAGCGGGCAAAGAAGGTGTTTCGTTTGTCTGGAAGTGTGAAGTTGGTGTCCATGACGTGGCTGTTTTTGTAGTCCGTGATTTCCTGTAGACCCTGCCACATACGTCTCGTGTCTAAGCCGTTGAATTGCGACTCCACCTTGTCCCTGTACCGGCATTTCGCTTGTTTGATTGCCTTGCTCAGGGAATAACTACACTGTTTAAATTCAGACATATTTCCAGACCTCTTTCCATGGTTAAATGCGGTGGATCATGCTTTCAGTTTTGCGCGAATGCTGCCATCTATCCACAATTTCTGGTTAGGGTAGGTTTAAATAGTTACAGTGGGTACAATATTTCCAATGCACTTCTTAATAAACACAGTCACCCAGTCAGCGTATAGGTCAATGTTGAGGCTGACCGGAACATATTCCAGTCCACGTGATCAAAACAATCTTTAAGCGTGGCTTCCGATTGGTCAGACGAGCGTTGAATGGTTCTCGTCACTGGTACATCCTGTTTGAGTTTCTGCCTATAAGACGGAATTAGCAAGATGGCGTCGTGGTCGGATTTGACGAAGGGAGGGCGGGGGAGGGCTTTGTATTCATCGCGGAAGTTAGTGTAGCAGTGATCAAGAGTATTAGCCCTGCGAGTCATGCAATCAATATGCTGAGAGAATTTAGGTTGCCTTGTTCTAAAATTTGCATTCTTAAAATCCCAAGCTACAATATATGCAGCCTCCGGATATATGGTTTCCAGTTTACATAGAGTCCAGTGAAGTTCCTTGAGGGCCGTCTTGGTGTTCACTTGAGGGGGAATGTACACAGCTGTGACTATAACTGATGAGAATTCTCTTGGTAGGTAAAGTAGCCGGCATTTGTTTGTAAGGAATTCTATGTCAGGTGGAAGGACTTGAGTTCCTCTATGTTGTTATGAATACACCATGAGTCGTTATTCATAAAGCATACACCTCTGCCCTTCCTCTTCCCAGAGAGGTTTTTATCTCTGTCGGCGCGATGCATGGAGAAGCCCGGTGGCTGAACTGATTCTGGCAACATATCCCGAGAGAGCCATGTTTCCGTGAAACAGAGAACGTTACAATCTCTGATGTCTCTCTAGAAGGCAACCCTTGCTCGAAATTCGTCTACCTTGTTGTCAAGAGACTGGACATGGGCGAGTAGTATGCTCGGGAGCGGTGAGCGATGTGCACGTCTACGGAGCCTGACCAGAAGGCCGCTCCATCTGCCCCTTCTGGGGCGCTGTTGTTTTGGGTCGCCTACTGGGAACAGATCCATTGTCCTGGGTGGTGGTCCAAACAGAGGATCCGCTTCGGGAAAGTCGTATTTCTGGTTGTAATGTGGGTAACTTGATGTTGCTCTTATATCCAAGAGTTCTTTCTGGCTGTATGTAATAAGACCTAAGATTTCCTGGGGTAACAATGTAAGAAATAATACATAAAAAAACGAAATACTGTATAATTTCCAAGAATTTGAAGCGAGGCGACAATCTCTGTCGGCACCATTTTTCTTTTTCCATTTAATCCATATTACTTGAGAAACTCCCTAAATACAGGTGTGCCAAGCTTGTACCCTCATACCAAAGCAGACTCGAGTCTGTAATCGCTGCCAAAGGTGCTTCAACAAAGTACTTAGTAAATAGTCTGAATACTTATGTAAATGTGATATTTCAGTTTAGATTTTTAATAAATTAGCAAACATTTCTGAAAACCTGTTTTTGCTTTGTCATTATGGGGTATTGTATGTAGATTGATGAGGATTAAAAAAAAATCTATTTTAGAATAAGGCTGTAAAGCAACAAAATCTGGAAAAAATCAAGGCGTCTGAACACTTTCCAAACCGTGCACTAGTTAGACTATCCATGTTAATAAAACCGTTCAATAGCTAGGCTCTCCATATTACCAAACCGTTCACTAGTTAGGCTATCCGTATTACCAAACCGTTCACTAGTTAGGCTATCCGTATTACCAAACCGTTCACAAGTTAGGCTATCCGTATTACCAAACCGTTCACTAGTTAGACTATCCATATTACCAAACAGTTCACTAGACATAGAATATATAGCAGAGAGAACAAAGAATATAGCTTTTTGATAATGTCCATGTGCATGTCCAAATATTAATGACATCTGGAATCCGACATGGTTTCACTGTATTTATTAAACGGCATGAGTCAGACAAACGTCAACATCTCTTATAGGCTGAGACTCGTATCTTGAAAGGTAGGCTGGAAGTATTTTTCTGAAATAATTATTTTCATCTGAAATGGTGCTCACATAACTTTTATTAGCTGGCTAGCTTAGGTTAGCGTAGCATGCTAGCTAGTTATACTGACAGCTATCAGTCAGTGCCCCATTTCTGCTACCACAACACTCCCACCCCCAATTCCTGAATATGTATTAGCAGCCTGCGTCAGTCTTCGAGGTGGAACCTAAATGAGAATTTCCGATTACATGACAGGGCAACTTCCTCTGAGGTGGGCCTTCAAAGGACATCAGGGACACACAGAAAATATATATTTTTTATTTATTTATTTATTTTACCTTTATTTATACAGGTTTTTTCTCATAGAGATAAATATCTCTTTTCCAAGAGAGACCTGGTCCAATAGCAGCAAGGCACTAGTTAATAAGTAATAAGTACAATAATCATGAAAATAAACTATAGATGTGAGAGAATTTAACTAATGACGAAAGATTAAAAATATTTTATGGCTAATATTTATTGTGGAAGTTGATTAATAAAGCCTGGGGTCAAGGCAAAAACGCCTCCATCTACTAAAAAAAAGTTTTCAAAATGCATAAAATTCCATTTCATGATGCATATTTTGTGCTTTTAAGATAACCTTACTGTATATTTAAAGCCTTTTGAAAACCAGCCTTTTGGAATCTGGATTTTACAAAATGTTATATTTCCTGGGGACAGACAAGGCACCACACAGTAACAACTCCGCTAATCCAATGAGCTCTCTCTCTCTCTCGCTCTCTCTCTCTCTCCTACTCTCTCTCAATTATTATGGTCTGTGAGGTAATCACCGGGGCAAATGACTTAATTAACCAATCATCACGGTTGGAACCCTGACAGCCAGCCTCTAGCCCCATCTAAGAACCCTGTCATGGCCAATCTACTGCTTTTCCTCTCAGCTCTCTGACAATGTCACGGCCAATCAGCCAGCTGGCTCCCTTTGGAGTCACGGTAGCTGACAGAAACAGGGTTGCTGAACTTCAAATGGACCCCTAACCTCTAGATACAGTTTTACTTCTCCTCTCATTCTCATGATTTAGGCTCCCGAGTGGCGAAACGGTCTAAGGCACTGCATTTCAGCACTAGAGGCGTCACTACAGACACCCTTGTTCAAATCCAGGCTGTATCACAGCTGGCTGTGATTGGGAGTCCCATAGGGCGGCGCACAATTGGCCCAGCGTTGTCCAGGTTTGGCCGGACTGACTTGCCTAGTTAAATAGAGGTAAAACATGTACTACTGTACAGTGGAAGTTTACATACTCGTTTTTAAACAACTCCACAAATTTCTGGTTAACAAACCATAGTTTTGGCAAGTCGGTTACGACATATACTTTGTGCATGAGACAAGTAATTTTTAGAACAAGATTATTTCACTTATAATTCACTGTATCACAATTCCAGTGGGTCAGAAGTTTACGTACACTAAGTTGACTGTGCCTTTAAACAGCTTGGAAAATTCCACAAAATGATGTCATGGCTTTAGAAGCTTCTGATAGGCTAATTGACATCATTTGAGTCAATTGGAGGTGTACCTGTGGATGTATTTCAAGGTCTACCTTCAAACTCAGTTCCTCTTTGCTGACATCATGGGAAAATAAAAATAAATCAGCCAAGACCTCAGAAAAATTATTGTAGACCTCCACGAGTCTGGTTCACCGAGATGAGATCCTCAGACCCCTTGTGAGACCATATGCTGGTGCGGTTGGCCCTGGGTTCCTCCTAAAGCAAGACCATGCTAGACGTCATGTGGCTGGAGTGTGTCAGCAGTTCCTGCAAGAGGAAGGCATTGATGCTATGGACTGGCCCGCCCGTTCCCCAGACCTGATGTGCTCCAATTGAGCACATCTGGGACATCATGTCTCGCTCCATCCACCAACGCCACGTTGCACCACAGACTGTCCAGGAGTTGGCGGATGCTTTAGTCCAGGTCTGGGAGGAGATCCCTCAGGAGACCATCCGACACCTCATCAGGAGCATGCCCAGGCGTTGTAGGGAGGTCATACAGGCACGTGGAGGCCACACACAGTACTGAGCCTCATTTTGACTTGTTTTAAGGACATTACATCAAAGTTGGATCAGCCTGTAGTGTGGTTTTCCACTTTAATTTTGAGTGTGACTCCAAATCCAGACCTCCATGGGTTGATAAATTGGATTTCCATTGATTCATTTTGTGTGATTTTGTTGTCAGCACATTCAACTATGTAAAGAAAAAAGTATTTAATAAGATTATTTCATTCATTCAGATCTAGGATGTGTTGTTTAAGTGTTCCCTTTATTTTTTTGAGCAGTGTATATATATATATATATATATATATATATATATATATATATATATATATATATATATATATATATATGTATTTATTTATTTTTTACTTCAATAGTGGGAGGCGCACAGTACTACATAGAGCCATGACTACATTGAACTCTATTCCACATTAAGTAACTGATGCAGCAATACAATTAAATTTAAAAACATATAAAAATACACCTTATGGAACAGCAGGGACTGTGAAGACACACACACACACACACACACACACACACACACACACACACACACACACACACACACACACACACACACACACACACACACACACACAAATAACATATGCACTATACACACACAAACACATGGATTTAGTACTGTAGATATGTGGTAGTGGTGGAGTAGGGGCCTGAGGGGACACAGTGTGTTGTGAAATACGTAAATGTATTGTAATGTTTTTAAAATTGTATAAACTGCTTTGGCAGCAGCTAATGGGGATCCATAATAAATACAAATACTTATCCTCTCCTCCCCATGTTTCAACCACACAGCCCTTCTTCAAGTCTCCATGTTATCAAACACTGCTACTGGATAATGGTCCCACGTGGGGAAAAGCCAGTTTTTTGGTCAAGTGGAAATTTTATGTTCTATTATTATAAATTCTCGATGGGACAATAAAGATATGGATTGATTATTGATTGAACTTTGCACTGACTCATGTTGTATTTCACTCTATCAACAGTCATCACCAAAACAGCAGTGGGACTGACCCCGACCGATATATCTGTCACGTCCTGACCATAGTAAGTTGTTATTTTCTATGGTAGAGTAGGTCAGTGCGTGACAGGCTGGTGTTTGTTTTTGTATTTCTATGTTCAGTTTCTAGTTTTGTATTTCTATGTTGGTGTTGATCTCCAATTGGAGGCAGCTGATCCTCGTTACCTCTAATTGGAGGTCATATTTATGTTGATGTTTTTGTCCCACCTGTGTTTGTGGGTGATTCATTTAGAGTAGTTTGTTTTCCTCTCTGCGTCACGGTTTGTTGTTTTTTTGTATTTCTAGTATTTGGTTTATTGAAACGTTTCACTATATATAAAAAGATGTGGAAGTACAACCATGCTACGCGTTGGTCCGATCATTCTGACAGCCGTGACAATATCGGTTCATCGATATTGGTCTTTAAGCGCCATAACAGTATCGATCGATAAGTCCACTGATAATTAATATTCAATACATAGGAGAAAACAAAGGGATTCTCATGCTGATCTGAACACTTGCTGCCATTCTCACGATGTGTCATTATTGTCACAAATAAACATTTGAAGCAAAGTTATTAGACAATTGCTTTTTTGGATGGAAATATATGAAAATTCAGTGTGGAAAAATTACACTTTTCATTTCCCTGCTGTAAAACAGTATATATCTGTATCGGTAAGTTTTGGCACCCCCAAAAAATCGGAATCGGTGTCTGATTCCAAAATAACTTATTGGTTGGGCTCTATTCCACACCAAGGGAAAGTTTGAAAGTCATTTCCTCACTCAGCACAATGTGTCTGATCAGCTGCACAATGAGCTCCAGGTCAATCTTCTCATCATCGTCCATCATCTTCAACACATCTATGGTGTTGTCAGGGTACCTGCCAATCACAACGAGACGGACACGCAGAGTCCCCAATCACAGACAGGAACAGACACAAACAGGAAGAGATACAGACTAATCAATCAAAGAATGAGACAGTAATGCTGTCGGCAATGATAACGAGCCAAAAATAACAGTCATTTATTAAATTAAATCTTTTGTTAGACAGCTTTGACAATCCTCTCAGTACCATTGACATTGTCCTATCAGAATAATATAATGGATGTCTAATAAACCAATAGCATGGTAAGTTACAGAGGCACTGGTGGGAGAAATTAATCTCTTTATAAACACACCCATCCTCTTCCCCTCAGTAACTCACTTGTCTTGTAGGGTAAGGGCATAGCAGGGCCAGCATCCCCCCCTCAGTATCTCACTTGTCTTGTAGGGTGAGAGCATAGCAGGGCCAGCATCCCCCCTCAGTAACTCACAGGTCTTGTAGGGTAAGGGCATAGCAGGGCCAGCATCCCCCCTCAGTAACTCACTTGTCTTGTAGGGTGAGGGCATAGCAGGGCCAGCATCCCCCCCCTCAGTAACTCACTTGTCTTGTAAGTTGAGGGCATAGCAGGGCCAGCATCCCCCCTCAGTAACTCACTTGTCTTGTAAGTTGAGGGCATAGCAGGGCCAGCATCCCCCCTCAGTAACTCACAGTTCTGGTTGTGTGAGGGCGTAGAAGGACCAGCTCTCTTCCCCCCTCAGTAACTCACAGTTCTGGTTGTGTGAGGGCGTAGAAGGACCAGCTCTCTTCCCCCTCAGTAACTCACAGTTCTGGTTGTGTGAGGGCGTAGAAGGACCAGCTCTCTTCCCCCTCAGTAACTCACAGTTCTGGTTGTGTGAGGGCGTAGAAGGACCAGCTCTCTTCCCCCTCAGTAACTCACAGGTCTGGTTGTGTGAGGGCGTAGAAGGACCAGCTCTCTTCCCCCTCAGTAACTCACAGGTCTGGTTGTGTGAGGGCGTAGAAGGACCAGCTCTCTTCCCCCTCAGTAACTCACAGTTCTGGTTGTGTGAGGGCGTAGAAGGACCAGCTCCAACACATCCTCCAGTAGGACCTCTTGCACTGGGAAGGTCATCCCCGGGATGTGGATCATAGAACAGTTATCTGGAGACATGGAGAGAGGGAGAGAGACATGGAGAAAGGGAGAGAGGGAGGAAGAAAGGGAGAGAGGGAGGGAGAGAGACATGGAGAAAGGGAGAGAGATAGAGAGACAGGGAGAAGGGGAGAGAGGGAGAGAGGGAGAGAGAAATGGAGAAAGAGAGAGGGGGAGAGAGACATGGAGAAAGGGAGAGAGATAGAGAGACAGGGAGAAGGGGAGAGAGGGGGAGAGGGAGAGAGACATGGAGAAAGAGAGAGGGGGAGAGAGACATGGAGAAAGAGAGAGGGTGGGAGAAAGAGTGGAGGGGGAATATACTGATTTTATTTCAATGTTCATTCCCAATTTCCATTTTTGACTTTCAAACTCCATTGCACATTTTGCTATGACCAAACACACACTGGATCCAGTTATTGCGTACCAAAGTTGAGCGTGGAACTCCTAAGGATGACCTTGAGGTCCGGTCAGACTCGGAACAGGTCCTTAACGATGATGAGCAGAACGTCAGAGTGAAGGTTCCTCTCATGAACCAGGTGGCTGATGGTGGACAGCTGACTGACTGACTGACTGACTGACTGACTGACTGACTGACTGACTGACTGACTGACTGACTGACTGACTGACTGAGAGAGAGAGAGAGAGAGAGAGAGAGAGAGAGAGAGAGAGAGAGAGAGAGAGGATAGGTAGACACTCACGGGGAGGAGCGGAGCCACTGTAGAATAATAACCGCTGTACAATACAGCACCGAGCCCTGTTTCCGTGGTAACCGACTGAAAGGAGGAGGGAGAAAAAATGTAATACTCAATTGAATATAAACACTTATTAATACAGGTTATTACATCTCATATACTCACTTATTAATACAGGTTATTACATCTCATATACTCACTTATTAATACAGGTTATTACAGCTTATATACTCACTTCTTAATACAGGTTATTACAGCGTATATACTCACTTATTAATACAGGTTATTACAGTTTATATACTCACTTATTCATACAGGTTATAACAGTGTATATACTCACTTATTAATACAGGCTATTACAGCTTAAATACTCACTTTCTCTAATATACTGTAAGCCATTTAATCAGGGCACAGAAAAAGAGGGAGATGTTGGGGAGTGGGAGAAAACTCAGAGGCCTAAGCAGGGTCTGACAATTAACCACGGCCCGCTGGCCCGGGACCAGTAACAACATGTGACTGAAGATAACTTTTCCCGCTGTGTCACAGTCTACCATTGAAAAGCACTGAAGACTACAATTGGAAAAAGTCATGCTATTTGTATTTGAGTAATACGATTTGTCATTCATTCAAGCAGTACATGAGTTGATAACTTCCCACAGTACCCGAGAGCTGTTCAGAGCAAAAATAAGCGCTCATCAATCTAACTTATTTATTGTAGGGAAAGTGAATTACAAACCTAAACCTTCAACAGTGAACATAATAGCAATATTTTGGCTACTGTTGATAGTCTGCACAAAGAAAGTTACAAAAAGACACCTAGCATTAGTCTTAGACCTGGCAAAAGAAGGAAAGATATCTCTTTTGGAATATTTTGTCTTGGCTAGTTTACTTTAGCCAGGTCCATATCTCTTTTGGAATATTTTGTCTTGGCTAGCTTACTTTAGCCAGGTCCATATCTCTTTTGGAATATTTTGTCTTGGCTAGCCTACTTTAGCCAGGTCCATATCTCTTTTGGAATATTTTGTCTAAAAAAAGAAAAGGGGGCAGCGTCCTATTTTGAGATGTAAAAAAAATGACATTGGTCTGCTTTAGAAGCAACAATTACTAAAATGCAATTCTAAAGAATAGGAAAAATCACATTTTTGACTGTACTACCCCTTTAATACATATCATAATAACTGATGTAGCGTAAAAATATCTGACTAGTACATTTTTGGCCAACTAGCCCGACGGGGCTGGATGTTTGGACGTTGGGCCAAGGCTACACAAAAAAAAGCAGCAAGTGTATTTTACTTTCAAATATTTGATTTCTTCCATCACATTTGAGAATGTGGTCTAAGCTTCTGGCTGCTGCTCTCTCTCACACACACACACACACACACACACACACACACACACACACACACACACACACACACACACACACACACACACACACACACTGTTTGACAGGAATACTATATTCTCCCTAGGCTGATGTGTAGTCCCAGTATTACCTGTGTAGTATTGATCACATGACTACCCCAGTCTGTCATCTCTCCTCCATTACTACCTCAGTCTGTCATCTCTCCTCCATGACTACCCCAGTCTGTCATCTCTGCTCCATGACTATCCCAGTCTGTCATCTCTCCTCCATGACTACCCCAGTCTGTCATCTCTCCTCCATGACTACCCCAGTCTGTCATCTCTGCTCCATGACTACCCCAGTCTGTCATCTCTCCTTCATGATTACCCCAGTCTGTCATCTCTCCTCCATGATTACCGCAGTCTGTCATCTCTGCTCCATGATTTCACCAGTCTGTCATCTCTGCTCCATGACTATCCCAGTCTGTCATCTCTCCTCCATGACTACCCCAGTCTGTCATCTCTGCTCCATGACTACCCCAGTCTGTCATCTCTCCTCCATGATTACCCCAGTCTGTCATCTCTGCTCCATGATTACCCCAGTCTGTCATCTCTGCTCCATGACTACCCCAGTCTGTCATCTCTCCTCCATGATTACCCCAGTCTGTCATCTCTCATCCATGACCACCCCAGTCTGTCATCTCTCCTCCATTACTACCTCAGTCTGTCATCTCTCCTCCATGACTACCCCAGTCTGTCATCTCTGCTCCATGACTAACCCAGTCTGTCATCTCTCCTCCATGACTACCCCAGTCTGTCATCTCTCCTCCATGATTACCCCAGTCTGTCATCTCTGCTCCATGACTACCCCAGTCTGTCATCTCTGCTCCATGACTACCCCAGTCTGTCATCTCTGCTCCATGACTATCCCAGTCTGTCATCTCTCCTCCATGATTACCCCAGTCTGTCATCTCTCCTCCATGATTACCCCAGTCTGTCATCTCTCCTCCATGATTACCCCAGTCTGTCATCTCTCATCCATGACTACCCCAGTCTGTCATCTCTGCTCCATGATTACCCCAGTCTGTCATCTCTCCTCCATGATTACCCCAGTCTGTCATCTCTCCTCCATGACTATCCCAGTCTGTCATCTCTGCTCCATGACTACACCAGTCTGTCATCTCTCCTCCATGATTACCCCAGTCTGCCATCTCTCCTCCATGATTACCCCAGTCTGTCATCTCTCCTCCATGATTACCCCAGTCTGTCATCTCTCCTCCATGATTACCCCAGTTTGTCATCTCTGCTCCATGACTACCCCAGTCTGTCATCTCTGCTCCATGACTACCCCAGTCTGTCATCTCTCCTCCATGATTACCCCAGTCTGTCATCTCTCCTCCATGACTACCCAGTCTGTCATCTCTGCTCCATGACTACCCCAGTCTGTCATCTCTCCTCCGTGACTACCCCAGTCTGTCATCTCTCCTCCATGATTACCCCAGTCTGTCATCTCTCCTCCATGATTACCCCAGTCTGTCATCTCTGCTCCATGATTACCCCAGTCTGTCATCTCTCCTCCATGACTACCCCAGTCTGTCATCTCTCCTCCATGATTACCCCAGTCTGTCATCTCTGCTCCATGATTACCCCAGTCTGTCATCTCTGCTCCATGATTACCCCAGTCTGTCATCTCTGCTCCATGATTATACTGCAGTAGTTTATGTGTCGGGGGGCTAGGGTCATTCTGTTATATCTGGAGTATTTCTCCTGTCTTATCCGGTGTCCTGTGTGAACTTAAGTATGCTCTCTCTAATTTTCTCTTTCTGTCTTTCTTTCTTTCTTTCTTTCTCTCTCTTGGAAGACCTGAGCCCTAGGACCATGCCTCAGGACTACCTGGCATGGTGACTCCTTGTTGTCCCCAGTCCACCTGGCCGTGCTGCTGCCCCAGTTTCAACTGTTCTGCCTGCGGCTATGGAACCCTGACCTGCTCACTGTGAATACTATTATTTGACCATGCTGATCATTTATGAACATTTGAACATCTTGGCCACCCCTCATAGCCTGGTTCCTCTCTAGGTTTCTTCCTAGGTTTTGGCTTTTCTAGGGAGTTTTTCCTAGCCACCGTGCTTCTACACCTGCATTGCTTGCTGTTTGGGGTTTTAGACTGGGTTTCTGTACCGCACTTTGATATATCAGCTGATGTAAGAAGGGCTTTATAAATAAATTTGATTTGACTATCCCAGTCTGTCATCTCTGCTCCATGATTACCCCAGTCTGTCATCTATCATCCATGACTACCCCAGTCTGTCATCTCTCCTCCATGATTACCCCAGTCTGCCATCTATCATCCATTGCAACCTTAATTTATTTTTCCTCCTCGGTCCATCTATTCTCTCCATCTATTCTGTCCAACAATTCTGTCCTATTTCATCTGTCTGTCTGTTCTGTCCTATTTCCTCTGTCTGTCTATTCTGGAGTCTCTCACTGTACACATGTTTAGTCATTTATCAGGCATTGTTATCCAGAGAGATTTCCAGTAATATATCAATTTTAAGATAGCTAGGTGAGACAAGCACATTACAGCCATAAAAGTACTTGTTTCACTATCTACTGCCATCCTCTTTTCTCTGTCACAGATCTCCTCTGTTTCTCTCTGATCTTCTCTCACTTCCCAGATTCCCCCTCCATCTCTCCTCTTGGCTTCTGATCCATCTCTCCTCTTGGCTTCTGATCCATCTCTCCTCTTGGCTTCTGATCCCTCAGCTCAGGAGGACTATACGGGACTTGTAAGACTCATATCTGTGGAAACGTCAGGACAGCAGCTTAACCATCCATACCCCTGTCTGTCTGTACCCCATACCCCTGTCTGTCTGTCTGTCTGTCTGTCTGTCTGTCTGTCTGTCTGTCTGTCTGTCTGTCTGTCTGTCTGTCTGTCTGTCTGTCTGTCTGTCTGTCTGTCTGTACCCCATACCCCTGTCTGTCTGTACCCCATACCCCTGTCTGTACTCCACACCCCTGTATGTACCCCATACCCCTGTCTGTACCCCATACCCATGTCTGTACCCCATACCCCTGTCTGTCTGTACTCAATACCCCTGTCTGTCTGTAATCAATACCCTGTCTGTACCCCATACCCCTGTCTGTCTGTACTCAATACCCCTGTCTGTACCCATACCCCTGTCTGTCTGTCTGTACCCCATACCCCTGTCTGTCTGTACTCTCCCACAGACACTACCAATGCTTCTAGTCCTTCAGCTAAAACACATTACCACCCACACACACCACCTCCAACACATACACTCACACACACCTCAACCAACACACACACACCACTTCCAACACACACAGCGCAGCCAACACACACACACACACCGCCTCTAACACACACACACACATAAACTGCTTCCCACACACACATGACCTTGATGGGATTAGTTGTATTGCTCCGTCCGCCCCCAACATCAGACTTGAACAGAAACACAGAACAGACGCTGCTAAGCCATAAGACTGCTGAACGATTAATCAAATGTCCACCCAGACTATTCACATTGACCCCCCCCCCCATTTCTTTTTACACTGCTGCTACTCCCTGTTTATTATCTATGCAGGCACTTCACCCCTACCTACATGTACAAATTACCTCGACTAACCTGTACCCCCGCACATTGACTCTGTACTGGTACCACCTCTATATAGCCTCCACATTGACTCTGTACTGGTACCACCTCTATATAGCCTCCACATTGACTCTGTACTGGTACCACCTCTATATAGCCTCCACATTGACTCTGTACCGGTACCCCCTGTATATAGCCTCCACATTGACTCTGTACTGGTACCACCTCTATAGCCTCCACATTGACTCTGTACTGGTACCACCTCTATATAGCCTCCACATTGACTCTGTACTGGTACCACCTCTATATAGCCTCCACATTGACTCTGTACTGGTACCCCCTGTATATAGCCTCCACATTGACTCTGTACTGGTACCACCTCTATATAGCCTCCACATTGACTCTGTACTGGTACCCCCTGTATATAGCCTCCACATTGACTCGGTACTGGTACCACCTCTATATAGCCTCCACATTGACTCTGTACTGGTACCACCTCTATATAGCCTCCACATTGACTCTGTACTGGTACCACCTCTATATAGCCTCCACATTGACTCTGTACCGGTACCCCCTGTATATAGCCTCCACATTGACTCTGTACTGGTACCACCTCTATATAGTCTCCACATTGACTCTGTACCGTAACCCCCTGTATATAGCCTCCACATTGACTCTGTACTGGTACCACCTGTATATAGTCTCCACATTGACTCTGTACCGGTACCACCTCTATATAGCCTCCACATTGACTCGGTACTGGTACCACCCTGTATATAGCCTCCACATTGACTCTGTACTGGTACCACCTCTATATAGCCTCCACATTGACTCTGTACCTGTACCACCTCTATATAGCCTCCACATTGACTCTGTACTGGTACCACCTCTATATAGCCTCCACATTGACTCTGTACTGGTACCACCTATATATAGCCTCCACATTGACTCTGTACTGGTACCACCTCTATATAGCCTCCACATTGACTCTGTACTGGTACCACCTCTATATAGCCTCCACATTGACTCTGTACTGGTACCACCTCTATATAGCCTCCACATTGACTCTGTACTGGTACCACCTCTATATAGCCTCCACATTGACTCTGTACCGGTACCCCCTGTATATAGCCTCCACATTGACTCTGTACTGGTACCACCTCTATATAGCCTCCACATTGACTCTGTACTGGTACCACCTCTATATAGCCTCCACATTGACTCTGTACTGGTACCACCTCTATATAGCCTCCACATTGACTCTGTACTGGTACCCCCTGTATATAGCCTCCACATTGACTCTGTACTAATACCACCTCTATATAGCCTCCACATTGACTCTGTACTGGTACCCCCTGTATATAGCCTCCACATTGACTCTGTACTGGTACCCCCTGTATATAGCCTCCACATTGACTCTGTACTGGTACCACCTCTATATAGCCTCCACATTGACTCTGTACTGGTACCACCTCTATATAGCCTCCACATTGACTCTGTACTGGTACCACCTCTATATAGCCTCCACATTGACTCTGTACTGGTACCACCTCTATATAGCCTCCACATTGACTCTGTACTGGTACCACCTCTATATAGCCTCCACATTGACTCTGTACTGGTACCACCTCTATATAGCCTCCACATTGACTCTGTACTGGTACCACCTCTATATAGCCTCCACATTGACTCTGTACTGGTACCACCTCTATATAGCCTCCACATTGACTCTGTACTGGTACCACCTCTATATAGCCTCCACATTGACTCTCTACTGGTACCACCTCTATATAGCCTCCACATTGACTCTGTACTGGTACCACCTCTATATAGCCTCCACATTGACTCTGTACTGGTACCACCTCTATATAGCCTCCACATTGACTCTGTACTGGTACCACCTCTATATAGCCTCCACATTGACTCTGTACTGGTACCACCTCTATATAGCCTCCACATTGACTCTGTACTGGTACCACCTCTATATAGCCTCCACATTGACTCTGTACTGGTACCACCTCTATATAGCCTCCACATTGACTCTGTACTGGTACTACCTCTATATAGCCTCCACATTGACTCTCTACTGGTACCACCTCTATATAGCCTCCACATTGACTCTGTACTGGTACCACCTCTATATAGCCTCCACATTGACTCTCTACTGGTACCACCTCTATATAGCCTCCACATTGACTCTGTACTGGTACCACCTCTATATAGCCTCCACATTGTTATTTTATTTTTTACTTTAATTTATTTAGTAAATATTTTCTTAAAACTGTGTTGTTGGTTAAGGGCTTGTAAGTAAGCATTTCACGGTAAGGTTTACACCTGTTGTATTTGGCCCATGTGACAAATATAATTTGATTTGATTAGAAGTTGATTTGATGTGAACCGGAGCCAAGAAAGTAAGCTCAGTGTGTGTCTGTGTGTTGCAGAACACATCTCCACCGAGACTCACTGAGAACATCTAAGCCTCCAGACAAGATGGCTGCATAGCTCTCTGCAGCCTCAGTGATCCGTCACTCAGCCTGCCTGTACGACCTATACACACCTTCTCTCATTAGTTAGTTAGAAGCATTGGGGAGTAGGATTATCAGAGCCCTGTACTCCATGTGCAGCTGTGCTTTCTCTATGCCCTTAACACTTAACCCTCTATGCCCGTACCTCTATGCCCCTTAACACTTAACCCTCTATACCCATACCTCTATGCCCTTAACACTTAACCCTCTATGCCCGTACCTCTATGCCCCTTAACACTTAACCCTCTATGCCCGTACCTCTATGCCCTTAACACTTAACCCTCTATGCCCATACCTCTATGCCCTTAACACTTAACCCTCTATGCCCGTACCTCTATGCCCCTTAACACTTAACCCTCTATGCCCGTACCTCTATGCCCTTAACCCTCTATGCCCATACCTCTATGCCCTTAACACTTAACACTCTATGCCCATACCTCTATGCCCTTAACACTTAACACTCTATGCCCGTACCTCTATGCCCTTAACCCTCTATACCCGTACCTCTATGCCCTTAACCCTCTATGCCCGTACCTCTATGCCCTTAACACTTAACCCTCTATGCCCATACCTCTATGCCCTTAACCCTCTATGCCCATACCTCTATGCCCTTAACACTTAACACTCTATGCCCGTACCTCTATGCCCTTAACACTTAACCCTCTATGCCCATACCTCTATGCCCTTAACACTTAACCCTCTATTCCCGTACCCGTGTTGAAAATGGAAGATTTTGGCCCTGACATAGTGCCTAAATTAGAGCGCAGTGTCCGTACAGTAACATGCTATAGATGAGGTCAGAGTTCAGGCTCTGTGCACCACAGCTGTGTAGATGTTCTGAACTGGAACACCTCACACGACTAACAAGTTGTCCACATCCCTCCCACTAATTGGCCAACTTTTGCAGTAAGTTAATTAAGAGGACCTTGAAAGACGATACGTTGAGAATTAGAATAAATACAGCTGTGATTGTCATACGAGCCAAACACCCATGATTCCAGATGTGTCCACTTCACATTTCCATCTCATCAAACTCATGTCCTAGACAGCGGTCAACGTTTATGATCACTATGTTTGACGTACAAGTTACAAGATGACGTGGTGTCATACCCTTGTGTTGATCTGAACAGAACGAGCCTGTGTTTGTCATATTGTGAAGAACATTTGCAGTGGAAACCCACACCTGAATGCAGTCAGGACTCCTTTCTATGCGCAACAAAATGACCATCTGTTTCTCTGAATTGCCTAGAGAAGGCCTAACACTGTACGATTGTGTTGTATAACTTAACTAGTCATGTTGGCAGTAGAACAAGCTTTCAAATGATGCCCACATGACCCAGATTGGGATTTATAAAAGGGGGAAGTTTTTGGATTGCGTAAACAACAACAGTAATTGTGTGACAGACAGACAGACAGACAGACAGACAGACAGACAGACAGACAGACAGACAGACAGACAGACAGACAGACAGACAGACAGACAGACAGACAGACAGACAGACAGACAGACAGACAGACAGACAGACAGACAGACAGACAGACAGACAGGGGTATGGGGTACAGACAGACAGGGGTATGGATGGTTAAGCTGCTGTCCTGACGTTTCCACAGATATGAGTCTTACAAGTCCCGTATAGTCCTCCTGAGCTGAGGGATCAGAAGCCAAGAGGAGAGATGGATCAGAAGCCAAGAGGAGAGATGGATCAGAAGCCAAGAGGAGAGATGGAGGGGGAATCTGGGAAGTGAGAGAAGATCAGAGGGAAACAGAGGAGATCTGTGACAGAGAAAAGAGGATGGCAGTAGATAGTGAAACGTACTTTTATGGCTGTAATGTGCTTGTCTCACCTAGCTATCTTAAAATTGATATATTACTGGAAATCTCTCTGGATAACAATGCCTGATAAATGACTAAACATGTGTACAGTGAGAGACTCCAGAATAGACAGACAGAGGAAATAGGACAGAACAGACAGACAGATGAAATAGGACAGAATTGTTGGACAGAATAGATGGAGAGAATAGATGGACCGAGGAGGAAAAATAAATTAAGGTTGCAATGGATGATAGATGGCAGACTGGGGTAATCATGGAGGAGAGATGACAGACTGGGGTAGTCATGGATGATAGATGACAGACTGGGGTAATCATGGAGCAGAGATGACAGACTGGGGTAGTCAAATCAAATTTATTTATAAAGCCCTTCTTACATCAGCTGATATATCAAAGTGCGGTACAGAAACCCAGCCTAAAACCCCAAACAGCAAGCAATGCAGGTGTAGAAGCACGGTGGCTAGGAAAAACTCCCTAGAAAAGCCAAAACCTAGGAAGAAACCTAGAGAGGAACCAGGCTATGAGGGGTGGCCAGTCCTCTTCTGGCTGTGTCGGGTGGAGATTTTAACAGAACATGGCCAAGATGTTCAAATGTTCATAAATGATCAGCATGGTCAAATAATATTAATCACAGTGAGCAGGTCAGCGTTCCATAGCCGCAGGCAGAACAGTTGAAACTGGAGCAGCAGCACGGCCAGGTGGACTGGGGACAACAAGGAGTCACCATGCCAGGTAGTCCTGAGGCGTGGTCCTAGCGCTCAGGTCTTTCGAGAGAGAGAAAGAAAGAAAGAAAAACAGAAAGAGAAAATTAGAGAGAGCATACTTAAGTTCACACAGGACACCGGATAAGACAGGAGAAATACTCCAGATATAACAGAATGACCCTAGCCCCCCGACACATAAACTACTGCAGTATAATCATGGAGCAGAGATGACAGACTGGGGTAATCATGGAGCAGAGATAACAGACTGGGGTAATCATGGAGGAGAGATGACAGACTGGGGTAGTCATGGAGGAGAGATGACAGACTGGGGTAGTCATGGAGCAGAGATGACAGACTGGGGTAGTCATGGAGGAGAGATGACAGACTGGGGTAATCATGGAGGAGAGATGACAGACTGGGTTAATCATGGAGGAGAGATGACAGACTGGGGTAGTCATGGAGCAGAGATGACAGACTGGGGTAGTCATGGAGGAGAGATGACAGACTGGGGTAATCATGGAGGAGAGATGAAAGACTGGGGTAATCATGGAGGAGAGATGAAAGACTGGGGTAGTCATGAAGCAGAGATGACAGACTGGGGTAGTCATGGATGATAGATGACAGACTGGGGTAATCATGGAGCAGAGATGACAGACTGGGGTAGTCAAATCAAATGTATTTATAAAGCCCTTCTTACATCAGCTGATATATCAAAGTGCTGTTCAGAAACCCAGTCTAAAACCCCAAACAGCAAGCAATGCAGGTGTAGAAGCACGGTGGCTAGGAAAAACTCCCTAGAAAAGCCAAAACCTAGGAAGAAACCTAGAGAGGAACCAGGCTATGAGGAATAACCCGAAAGACTAAAATAAATGTTTATTTAAACAAGTGCCTTGTTTTTATGCCTATGGTGTGCACAACACAATACACAATCGTATGGCTTTTTCAAAAGATCACTTAGCTGCAGGTGCCTTAATGCCTCATATTTTTATACATTGATCTGGAGCTGTTCACAATTACTGGGGCTTCATGTCCGAAGAGACTGATGTTCTTTACTCCATGTTCAGTCTCCCTGTCACGACCGTCTTATGAATAATTGGACCAAGGCGCAGCATGAGTAGAGTTCCACATTTTAATGATAGTGAAACTTCCCAAAACAACAAAGATATAACGATCGTGAAATACGTAGCGCACATAGGCACTCATCCAAAACAATATCCCACCTAGCAGGTGGGAAAAAGGACACACTAAGTATGATCCCCAATTAGAGGTAACGATTAACAGCTGCCTCTAATTGGGAACCATACACACACACCAACATAGAAATATAATACCTAGAAACCCCCCTAGTCACGCCCTGACCTAAAACACCATAGAGAACCCCGTGGGCTCTCTATGGTCAGGGCGTGACACTCCCACTGCTCCCACTAACACAGAGTTTTTAATTGGACTGTGTTCAGATTTCCATTAGCCTTTTGTTGAAAATCTGTTGAATAATAGGGAAGTGAGAGGCTGTTTTATTTACAGAGCAGAGAGTGAGATAATTACTGCCCTAAAGCATGGCAAAGAGAGAGAAAGAAGGAGAGTTCTATATATAGAGAGAGGGGGGACCTCTTGAGAGGTATACAGAAAGAGAGGGAGAGCTTTTAAGAGGGGTCAAAATTGAGGGAGAGAGTCATGCATGTGAGACGTACGAGGTAACAAGGCAGATTGCCCTGTCATGAAATATGGATAATATTTTCACCAAAAGCCTGTTTGAAATGTGCTTCCCTCTCCTCCTGCTTCTGTCACCTCCTTAAGGTGTCTCCTCCTGCTTCCCTCTTCTCCGGCTTCTGTCATCTCCTGCTTCACTCTCCTCCTGCTTCTGTCTCCTCCTGCTTCCCTCTCTTCCTGCTTCTGTCACCTGAAGGTGTCGCCTCCTGCTTCCCTCTCCTCCTGCTTCTGTCTCCTCCTGCATCCCTCTCCTCCGGCTTCTGTCACCTCCTGCTACCCCCCCTCCGGCTTCTGTTACCTCTCCTCCTGAAGGAGTCTACCCCTGAAGGTGTCGCAGTATGTCACGTCCTGACCAGCAGAGGGCGTATTGCTTAGTCTAGGTCAGGATGTGGCAGGTGGTTTGTGTTTGTTTAATGTTGGTGATTGGGACTTCCAATTGAAGGCAGGTGTGTATAGTTGCCTTTGATTGGAAGTCCTATATAGGTGTGTGTGTTTGTCTTTGGGGTTGTGGGGAATTGTTCTTGCACTGCGTTTGCATAGCCTGTGAGACTGTCCATGTTGTGAGTATCATTTATTGTTTTGTTTTCCGGTGGATGCTTTGCCTTTTACCATTAAAAGAAATGAGTATCCACAAGTCTGGCGAAGACTGGGGAACACGACGGGTAAGGGAGACCGAGAGGCACCCCCAAGATTTTTTTTAGGGGGGGGGGCACAAGGGCTGTTTGACGGGGCAAGACTGGAGTGCCAGTCAACAGTTACCAGAGCTGCCCGCCAGTCAGTCACCAGAGCTGCCCGCCAGTCAGTCACCAGAGCTGCCCGCCAGTCAGTCACCAGAGCTGCCCGCCAGTCAGTCGCCAGAGCTGCCCGCCAGTCAGTCGCCAGAGCTGCCCGCCAGTCAGTCGCCAGAGCTGCCCGCCAGTCAGTCGCCAGAGCTGCCCGCCAGTCAGTCGCCAGAGCTGCCCGCCAGTCAACAGTCGCCAGAGCTGCCCGCCAGTCAACAGTCGCCAGAGCTGCCCGCCAGTCAGTCACCAGAGCTGCCCGCCAGTCAGTCACCAGAGCTGCCCGCCAGTCAACAGTCGCCAGAGCTGCCCGCCAGTCAACAGTCGCCAGAGCTGCCCGCCAGTCAACAGTCGCCAGAGCTGCCCGCCAGTCAACAGTCGCCAGAGCTGCCCGCAAGTCGTAAGTCGCCAGAGCTGCCCGCCAGTCGTACGTCGCCAGAGCTGCCCGCCAGTCGTACGTCGCCAGAGCTGCCCGCCAGTCAGGAGCCGCCAGAGCCGCCTGCCAGTCAGGAGCCACCAGAGCCGCCCGCCAGTCAGGAGCCACCAGAGCCGCCCGCTAGTCAGAAGCCGCCAGAGCGGCCCGACTGCCAGGAGATGCCAGAGCGGCCCGACTGCCCGGAACTGCCAGAGTGGCCCGACTGCCCGGAACTGCCAGAGTGGCCCGACTGCCCGGAACTGCCAGAGTGGCCCGACTGCCCGGAACTGCCAGAGTGGCCCGACTGCCCGGAACTGCCAGAGTGGCCCGACTGCCCGGAACTGCCAGAGTGGCCCGACTGCCCCGAGCTGCCAGAGTGGCCCGACTGCCCGAGCTGCCAGAACCGGAGCCACCTCCAGATATAGGTGGTTTGGGGAGGGGGGGGTGTAGCACAGTGCCGTCTGTGACGGCAGCCACCCTCCCTTCCCTCCCTTTTTGTTTAGGGGGTATTGTTTGTTGGTTTTGTTGGGGTATTGGGGATTTTCTTGTGTTTTTCTTTTTTAGGTGCATCCCGGAGTCTGCACCTTGAGGGGGGGTACTGTCACGTCCTGACCAGCAGAGGGCGTATTGCTTAGTCTAGGTCAGGATGTGGCAGGTGGTTTGTTTGTTTAATGTTGGTGATTGGGACTTCCAATTGAAGGCAGGTGTGTATAGTTGCCTTTGATTGGAAGTCCTATATAGGTGTGTGTGTTTGTCTTTGGGGTTGTGGGGAATTGTTCTTGCACTGCGTTTGCATAGCCTGTGAGACTGTCCATGTTGTGAGTATCATTTATTGTTTTGTTTTCCGGTGGATGCTTTGCCTGTTACCATTAAAAGAAAATGAGTATCCACAATCCCGCTGCGCCTTGGTCCTTCTCTATCCAGTATGACCTTTTCAGCAACGAGTACGACATATTTTGTGACACAGTAATAATACAGGAGTTTGTGACTCTCCTCCTGCTGCTATAATGTTTTACCATTTACCATCAGTCCGTCTGCACCTCGTCCATCACTATGGAGGTTGTCCTCAACTCCTACTCTGTATGGTCCAGTGTTACACCCAGTCACCTAGCCAATGAATTAACAGAAATGACCTCAGACTGCATTATGTCAAGTGTCAATGTGCAGCGGGTAAGATGGAGTCAGGCGCAGGACACAGAACTGAGTAACAAACGTACTTTACTCAAATAAACCACTAAAATAATTACACACAGGGAACATACTCCAGCTCACAGAAATAACAAACACTTAACAACGAACAAACACCAACAAAACCATGTGGGAACCAGAGGGTTAAATAGAGAATAAATCATAACGTCATGGAAACCAGGTGTGTACAATAAAGACAAAACAAATGGACAATGAAACGTAGATCGGTGGCGGCTAGAAAACCGGTGGACGTCGACCGCCGAAAGCCGCCCGAACAAGGAGAGGCACCAACTTCGGCGGAAGTCGTGACAGTCAAAGGGTGAAGCTGCTATTCAATCAAATAAATAAATGATATCAGTGTCAGTTGAAATGAATGACAGGTGATTATTGTTGGGGTTGTTCTGTTTTGACCATGATTCAGCCTTCTGTGTGTACTTAAAATCAAATCAAATAAAATTTTATTTGTCACATAGACATGGTTAGCAGATGTTAATGCGAGTGTAGTGAAATGCTTGTGCTTCTAGTTCCGACCATGCAGTAATATCTAACAAGTAATCTAACAATTTCACAACAACTACCTTATACACACAAGTGTAAAGGAATGAATAAGAATATGTACATAAAAATATATGGATGAGCAATGGCCGAACGGCATAGGCAAGATATTCTACCTTTTAAGATCCGGCAGTAATCAGTTCTGACTGAAATGTACTCCGTCTGTGAAAATGATTCCGGGAGACGATGTGAAAGATTCACAATGTGTCTGGGTTTTAATCAGAGGTTTCCTCTGGCGTTGAAGTGACAGGGAATATACAGACGTCTCTATCTGATTGTTCCTTTAGTCTCAACTTTACCATTATTTGAAACGTGCGAGACGGGGAATAAGTCAGAGAGAGAGGGAGGGGGGGGGGAGAAGTGGAGAGGGAGGAGAGAAAGAGGGGGGGGGACCGAGTGACGAGATAGGAGGCCAGAGAAATCGAGTTAAAGAGATTGAGGGGGAGAGTTGCATTAGTATGAATTGAATTCCCCACCGTCTATCTACCCCATCTGTGCTTCCTTACACCTTAACTCTCCTTAGGCCTCTCGGTGTTACCTGGCAACCAACAACCTTTGACCCCCCCATATTGAATTACTTAACCCAGAGGTGAGGAAAAGCATGATGTTTTAACACTCATGCGGTAGTGGTAGTAGGTGTAACACTTTATATTTGGTTGGCACTATTTCAGATTTTATTCTTCAAGTAACAAGAGTTTAATTAGATTTTGTTAGTAGGAGGATCTATCCCTCATGCCATCATGGCCACCTAATCACCCCCCCTTCCTCTCCGCTGTAACTATTCCCCAGGTCATTGCTGTAAATTAAGAATGTGTTCTCAGTCAACTAAACCTGGTAAAATAAGGGTTAAATAAACATTTAAATAAATAAATGAAGGGGCTTCAGGACAGATTATGGATGTGTCACCTACTGGTTAAAGAGGACAACAACACTCAGTTCCTACCCCAGGACACTTCCTATGATTTTCAGTTCCTACCCCAGGACACTTCCTATCCTCTTCAGTTCCTATCCCAGGACACTTCCTTTGCTCCTCAGTTCCTACCCCAGGACACTTCCTATGATTTTCAGTTCCTACCCCAGGACACTTCCTATGGTCCTCAGTTCCTACCCTAGGACACTTCCTATGATTTTCAGATCCTACCCCAGGACACTTCCTATGCTCTTCAGTTCCTACCCCAGGACACTTCCTATGCTCTTCAGTTCCTACCCCAGGACACTTCCTTTACTCCTCAGTTCCTACCCCAGGACACTTCCTATGCTCTTCAGTTCCTACCCCAGGACACTTCCTATGCTCCTCAGTTCCTACCCCAGGACACTTCCTATGCTCCTCAGTTCCTACCCCATGGCACCTCCTATAGTCTTCAGTTCCTTCCCCAGGACACTTCCTATGATTTTCAGTTCCTACCCCAGGACACTTCCTATGATTTTCAGTTCCTACCCCAGGACACTTCCTATGATTTTCAGTTCCTTCCCCAGGACACAGAGGTCATATTCAAAAAGCTAATAGTGAGGAGGTTAAAGCTGCATTAAGAACCCAGAGGACGTGTCAGGCTCATGACAGCAGCATGACTGGTACACGGGAGAGAGGACGGGCAGCTGAAATCCCCTCAAATAGAGGAAAGAGGAGGACGATAACGTTGTCGCTGATAAGAGTAGCTGGATCATTTTACCACACACATCACAGAGACACTGCATTATTGAGTCTGTTTAGTTACCGTAGTTAATAAAGCCTACTGCAGTGTGTTGATACTGTGATAACTAGTCCGTTGGTTATGTTATCGATCATTTTTTTATATTTTTTTCTCCAGATAAGTTCAAATCAACCTGTAAATTATTATTTTTTGACTGATTGTCAGTCATTCAATTAGCATAGATAAGTAATTCATATAGGTAAACAAACATCAATGCCAGCCTTCTCAATGGTGAGCCATGTACCCTTCCTCAATGGTTTCCAATTAAAAAGAAGAAAAACACCCATCTAAAAATGCGTACAGAATGGAAAAGCAGAGAAACTTTCAATACCTTGTATTCACATGAATGAATAAATAAGACAATGTTTAGTTTATTTCCATTCTGCTTGGCTGAAGAGATGTGGTACTGCTGTGTTGAAAGGGTTGGTCAATTCTAAACACTCTGTCAAAACACTGAAATGCTCTCTATTCATTACAAGGTCAGAGGTCAACTCATCTACTGGGACACACTGGTTATGATTCATACGTCATATGATTCATAAGCCATGTGATTCGTAAGCCATATTATGAATAAGCCATATGATTCATAGGTCATATGATTCATAAGTCATATGATTCATTAGCCATATGATTCATAAGTCATATGATTCACAAACCATATAATTCATAAGTTATATAATTCATAAGCCAGATGATTCATACGTCATATGATTCATAAGCCATATTATGAATAAGCCATATGATTCATAAGCCATATGATTCATAATGTCATATGATTCAAAAGCCATATTATTCATACATCATATGATTCATAAGCCATATTATGAATAAGCCATATGATTCATAAGCCATATGATTCATAAACCATATGATTCATAAGCTATATGATTCAAAAGCCATATGATTCATAAGCCATATGATTCATAAGTCATATGATTCATAAGGCATATTATGAATAAGTCATATGATTCATAATCCATGTGATTCATAAACCATATTATTCTGTAAGCCACTTTTCTCTAACTTGCTTTTGTTGTTGCCTTGAAGAAGTCTGGATGTTAATGCATTTTACAGTGTTGTTTTGAGGCAATTTTCTAGTATAAATATGTAATGAGCACACTCATATGAAGAACGGAACATTATGTCACACGTGACAAAGCTTTTCTCTGCTGAAAGACACACAGCACAGACGACACACAACGAAACACATCCTTTATGAAACATCAAACAGAATACATCCATTACTGTGTGACCTGGAGGTAGGGTGTAATGCACCTTGCTGATGTGTGTTTGCGTACGTGCAAGCTTTATGCGTGTGTGTGTGCGTGTGTGCGTGTGTGTGTGTGCATGCGTACAAAAACAGTTAAACAGAATATAGCTATGACATAACTCCATATTTTAGTTCATCCTGGTGAATATTTAGAACCGTAGTGAATCGCCAATATATATTCTATAACTGTCTAGTTTTAAGCATGTACGAAGCATAGCGGAAGGGCCTGGGTCACTCCGTGTGATTGGAGAGGCAGTGAACTGAGAGGCTAGAGGAGAACAGCTCTAAGTGACTCGAAAAAAAACACATTCACTTGGTGCCTCCATCAGTGGTAAAATATTCACACTGTCGTTCAGGGAAATTGTTAGTGGAATGTTCATGAGGCAGAAAAAAAACACTGTATATTCTCTCTCTCTGTCTCTCTCTCTCTGTCTCTGTCTCTCTCTCTCTGTCTCTCTCTCTCTCTCGCACCTTCTCTCTCTCTCTCTCTCTCTCTCGCCTTCTCTCTCTCTGTCTCTCTCTCTGTCTCTCTCTCTGTCTCTCTCTCTGTCTCTGTCTCTCTCTCTCGCGCGCGCCTTCTCTCTCTTCAGACTGATTTAAATAAAAGGATAGTTTTGTCTCACAGCAGTAGAATGAACAGTATGGTAAATGATCTATTCTGAGTCCAGGCTCTCAGCAGATTACATTAAGAGTACAGACACACTGATCTGTATGTAACACACACACAGTGGGATGACTCAGACACAGTGGGATGACTCAGACACAGCGGGATGACTCAGACACAGTGGGATGACTCAGACACAGCGGGATGACTCAGACACAGCGGGATGACTCGGACACAGCGGGATGACTCGGACACAGTGGGATGACTCAGACACAGTGGGATGACTCAGACACAGTGGGATGACTCAGACACAGTGGGATGACTCACACAAAGTGGGATGACTCAGACACAGTGGGATGACTCACACAAAGTGGGATGACTCAGACACAGGAGCCGGTGGTCTCCATGTTGACTTACTGGTGAGGGCCATACTCATTGGCAGCCATATGTTGGAGGCCCTGGCATGAATACTAACATGGTTCATCTTCTCTCCATCCTTTCTCTCTGCTCTCCCTTTCAGTCTTCACTCTTTCATTGTGCTGCTAACCTTTAGTCCTGCATCCACTTCTCTCTACCTCACCTCATCCCTTAGTCCTGCATCACCTTCTCTCTACCTCACCTCATCCCTTAGTCCTGCATCACCTTCTCTCTACCTCACCTCATCCCTTAGTCCTGCATCACCTTCTCTCTACCTCACCTCATCCCTTAGTCCTGCATCACCTTCTCTCCACCTCACCTCATCCCTTAGTCCTGCATCACCTTCTCTCTACCTCACCTCATCCCTTAGTCCTGCATCACTTTCTCTCTACCTCACCTCATCCCTTAGTCCTGTATCTCCTTCTCTCCACCTCACCTCATCCCTTAGTCCTGCATCACCTTCTCTCTACCTCACCTCATCCCTTAGTCCTGCATCACCTTCTCTCTACCTCACCTCATCCCTTAGTCCTGCATCACCTTCTCTCTACCTCACCTCATCCCTTAGTCCTGCATCTCCTTCTCCCTACCTCACCTCATCCCTTAGTCCTGCATCACCTTCTCTCTCTCTACCTCACCTCATCCCTTAGTCCTGCATCACCTTCTCTCTACCTCACCTCATCCCTTAGTCCTGCATCTCCTTCTCTCTACCTCACCTCATCCCTTAGTCCTGCATCACCTTCTCTCTACCTCACCTCATCCCTTAGTCCTGCATCACCTTCTCTCCACCTCACCTCATCCCTTAGTCCTGCACTACCTTCTCTCCACCTCACCTCATCACATCTATACATAATGGACCTCTAAAGCACAGAATGGACACAGGATAAGTGTCCCAGCAGTATTACGCAGTGGCAGCTAATGTTTTGTCAAAATACATACTTCAAATATATAGTTAAAAGGTCAATCCTCCTGGATATGCTTTCCCAGTCTGCATCCTTTGTGTGCTCATCAGTATTCTCTGTCTGCTCATTGTCTTCCTGTGTGTATCGGTCTTCTCTGTCTCTTCCTGCTTCTTGTGTGTGTATCAGACTTCTCTGTCCACTTCCTGCTTCCTGTGTGTATCAGTCTTCTCTGTCCTCTACCTGCTTCCCGTGTGTGTGTATCAGACTTCTCTGTCCACTTCCTGCTTCCTGTGTGTATCAGTTCTCTCTGTCCTCTTCCTGCTTCCTGTGTGTATCAGTCTTCTCTGCCATTTTCCTGCATCCTGTGTCTGTGTATCAGTCTTCTCTGTCCTCTTCCTGCTTCCTGTAGGCTTCGTTGAGCAGCTGTATCTCCTCGCGGTAGCCTCCTGTCTCCTGTGTCTGTCTGCGGCTGTTCTGCCGGTGGGCCTCCACCGTGTCAGGGATGTTGATGTTGATGTTGTCTGCCTCGGGGTTGCCACTGTTGGGGATGAGCAGTGAGTAGGAGGCTGTCTCCCCCAGGTCACAGGAGACAAAGCGGTTCTCCTTCCGAGAATAGCGCAGCGACGGGGAGCGGGCGTGGGTGGACGACTGGCTGATGTTGGAGATGATGGACACGCTGTCCGTGGCCTCCTCGTTGTCACAGATCTCCAAAACCTCTAGGTGGATCTTCACATTGGTATCCCGCATTCCCACCTCCGTCCCCACTCCCCCGGCCGTGCCTCCAGAGCTGGGGTCACCTGCACTGGGCTCGTGGCCTACAGACTTGGAGCGGTAGACCTCTACCTTCTTGGTGGCGTGGGGGGAGATGGTGAGGCCATCGCTGCTGACCTCGTAGGTGGAGAGGGAGAGGGTCTTCCCTGTGGGGGAGTGCAGGGAGACCGTGCCCTGGAAGGCACATAGAGGGAGGGCCAGACCTCCCCCAGATCTCTGTAAGGACACAAGACAAACACAGACTACAGTCAAAATCTAGAAAAGCAACAACTATACATTTTATCTAGGGTATATACAACAGCACACTTTTTCAAAGACAGAGATATCTCAACGTACATTTCCAATTACATACAGATCAAAGAGACTGAATAAATATAGATCATTTGTGATGCTGAAAAAAAACATTTTTTTTTTTCAATTTAAATGTTATGAGCGGGAAATGGTAGTAGTTCTAAAAAGGGCCTTTATCTTTGTTGAGAACCATCTCTATGAGATGAGCTCCAGTTACACAGTATGTCTATGATATTTAACAAGGCAGCTTGATGAATGTGTGAGTCCCTTCCCCTGAGTTCACATTGAGATCGAGGGCCTTGGAAGAGTGTGTGTGTGTGTGTGTGTGTGTGTGTGTGTGTGTGTGTGTGTGTGTGTGTGTGTGTGTGTGTGTGTGTGTGTGTGTGTGTGTGTCTGCAGGTGGGATTAGAGCACAGGGTATAATACCTTCTCTCTCATTTCAAGCTTCCCTGCATCACTCAGCTAGGTGCTAGCATAGCTCTTGGTAATAGAATGGGTGATCTGCATCACTCAGCTAGGTGCTAGCATAGCTCTTGGTAATAGAATGGGTGATCTGCATCACTCAGCTGGGTGCTAGCATAGCTCTTGGTAATAGAATGGGTGATCTGCATCACTCAGCTAGGTGATAGCATAGCTCTTGGTAATAGAATGGGTGATCTGCATCACTCAGCTAGGTGCTAGCATAGCTCTTGGTAATAGAATGGGTGATCTGCATCACTCAGCTACGTGCTAGCATAGCATCTTCGACCTTAAAGTGTAAATGGATGTTCTCAATCCAGTATTACTTTCATTAACGAAGGGTCCCTCTTTAAAATTAGAAGACTAGTTTCAATAATTTAACATTTTGCATTTTGTCATGTCGCTTTAATGTTGATGTACAGTATGTGTATGTAAACACATATGTCATTCTAAGAGAAAGAGAGAGAAACTGACCACAAAATGAGGTGGAAACTGAGCTGCACTTCCTAACCTCCATATTAGAGACACATATTTCACAAAGATTACACAGATCCACAAAGATTTCGAAAACAAAGCCAATTTTGATAAACTACCATATCTATTGGGTGAAATACCACAGTGTGCCATCACAGCAGCAAAATGTGTGACCTGTTGCCACAAGAAAAGGGCAACCAGTGAAGAACAAACACCATTGTAAATACAACCCATATTTCTGTTTATTTATTTTCCCTTTTGTACTTTAACTGTTTGCACATCGTTACAACACTGTATTTAGCCATGACATGACATTTGAAATGTCTCGATTCCATGAACTGTTGTGAGTGTAATGTTTACTGTTTAGTTTTAATTGTTTATTTCACTAATAAAGCACTTCAATAAAGCCCTTTAATTGAGAGCGTGAGAGAGAGAGTGAGAGAGGCATAGAGAGAGGGAGGGAGAGAGAGAGAGAGAGAGAGAGGCATAGAGAGAGAGAGAGAGAGAGAGAGAGAGAGAGAGAGAGAGAGAGAGAGAGAGAGAAACGGTTAAGGGAGTGGCAGGTTGTCTAACTGGTTGTATTGAGCTTGACTGAGATGAGTGAATTAGTTAGTCGTGGTGATCTGGTGCACTGACTTCCTCTGACTGAGGCATAAGGATCTTACCCACCCTGTCATTCTCTCTATCTTCAACCCCCTCCTTTTCCTTTCTCTCTCTTATCTGTCTTACCCTCTGTCTCCCATTGTCTCGCTTTCTCTCTATCCCACATCTCGAGAAAACTAAAGCATTGAGACGTCAATATGCCTGCCGTGCCTCACAGTCACGCTGGGAGGAAAACACACTGTGCCAGTCTAATCAAATAACGCACCAAGCCCATCAGCGGAGCAACGGGGAGGGGAGAGCAGGAGGGGGGAGGGAGAGAGACAGAGGGCGAGGCCGAGAGAGAGAATGAGAGAGAACGAGAGAGAACGAGAGAAGGAGAGAGAAGAGAGATGAAGACATCTCTCCATGGCCCCAACAAGAGGACATGTTTCCAAGCTCTGTTCTAAATTGGTCTGTGGTGTTTCTAAAAATCTCCTTAACATTTCCCAGAGATAGAGAGTGATAGTGAAAGCTAGTGTCACCCTGTCTTTGTTAACACAGTGGGTAGAGTCACTGAAAGGCCAAAAAATGTCTTTCTCCTTAATGTCTGGAAAACTAGAGGCTAGAGGCTTGTAGCAGTGGTGTAGTGGATGATAACAGGACACAACAACAACGCAATCCTGACCTCTGTTTTCATCTGCTTGTAGCACTGTGAAGCATGTGACCTTCTGTTCCTTAGTTCCTAATGTGTTTCCAGAAATGTTACATGTGTATAGTCGCGGATGATCATTCAGTATGCATTACAGTATGTGACAACTTCTTAAAACACACACACACACACACACACACACACACACACACACACACACACACACACACACACACACACACACACACAAAATACTATAAACAGGATGTAAACTAAGAGCCAAAGCGTCACTGCAGAGGCACACTCCTTGGTGTTTACAATCCAAGGCACTTCCTAATCCACAGCACCGCAGCGTTGTAGAAAGCAGCCAATTTGTGTGTGTGTGGAATATGGTGTGTGGTGTGTGTGTGTGGAATATGGTGTGTGTGTGTAGAATATGGTGTGTGGTGTGTATGTGTAGAATATGGTGTGTGTGTGTAGAATATGGTGTGTGGTGTGTGTGTGTAGAATATGGTGTGTGGTGTGTAGAATATGGTGTGTGGTGTGTGTGTGTGGAATATGGTGTGTGGTGTGTGTGTGTAGAATATGGTGTGTGGTGTGTGTGTGTAGAATATGGTGTGTGGTGTGTGTGTGTGTAGAATATGGTGTGTGTCTGGAGTACAATACGTATATAACACCTTCCTAATATTGAGTTGCACAGTAATTATGACAACTTCCAGTGGACGTCTTCCAACCTATCAGAGCTCATGAACTGACATGTTGTCCACCCAATCGAAGGATCAGAGAATAAATCTTGTACTGAAAGCATAAGCTACAGCTAGCTAGCGCTGCAGTGTATAACATGTAGTGAGTAGTTGACTCAAAGAGAAAGACAATAGTTGCACAGTTTTGAACATATTCATTTCTTTAAAAATGAAGTGAATACAGCTAGTGAATACAGCTAGCTAGTTTTTAGTCTACTCAAACACCCGGCTCAAAACAGAAAGGGATGCTATGTTAGCCAGCTGGTGTCACGTCCTGGCCAGTATAAGGGTTAATTGTCATTGTAGTTTGGTCAGGACGTGGCAGAGGGTATTCGTTTTATGTGGTTCGGGGTGGTGTGTTTGTTGAAGGGGCATTTGATTTAAGTATTCCGGGGTTTGTTGGGCACTGTCTGATATTCATGTATTCTATGTTTAGTTAATTGGGGTTGGGACTCTCAGTTGAAGGCAGGTGTTGTCTATTTGCCTTTGATTGAGAGTCCCATATATTTGTTTGTGTTTGTCATTTGTGGGAGATTGTTCTGTGTTTAGCCTTGTGCCTTGCCAGACTGTTTTGTTGATCGTTCGTTCTTTTGTTATTTTGGTGTTCATTTTGAATTTATTAAACGTCAAGATGAGCATACACATACCTGCTGCATTTTGGTCTTCCTTTACCAACGACAACCGTGACAGCTGGCTATGGCTAGCTGTCACTGAAACTCTTCCAAGTCAAGGTAGATTTTGGTTTTTAATAATTATGAATTATTAGTTGGTTATATTAATTTACTGCTACTGGGGCCCGCGGGTGTAACTGCTAAACTGCTTGCTGACTGTACACTGTACTGCATGATTGTAGTGGGTTTACTAACGCATTAGTTCTAGTAGCTATGTTGACTAGCTATGACATTAGCTAATATGGTGACAACAATGTAGGCTGTGTGTAGCAGTTAGCGGTTATGATATGAAGGCTTGGAAAGGTTTTTTCTCCTGGTCACAGACAGCTGATGTGGTGTTCACTGAAGTCCACAAGCAAAGGGAAAAGGTGAGAGGAGGAGAGCACGTAGATGTGAGAAGGAATTCTACAATGAGCAAAATGATCATGCTGTTTGTATGTGGCTGCTATGAAAGTGAACTGTGTCTGCGTGTGATTCATTCCGCCGATTTTCTTGAAAAAACATTTCTTAAAAGGAAGCAAATGGAATGAAACAGAGAGAAACATACCTGCATTTTTCCAATAGAAAATCTTGTTTGCAACTGTTGGACTAATGATTACACCCTAGATCAGCTATATGCAGGCAAGAGTGTGCAAGGCGGTATTGAATGTGTCACTGTCTGTCAGTTTGACTGATCAAATTTCTCTCGACTTGTGCACCTATGTTGTAAACTTTCATAGGCTAGGTTGTAGCAACTTCATGATGGGTATTGGAAGAATGTTAGAATCATGTAGTAGCCTAACTCAATCGATGTTACATTGAACTGGGTGAATGGAATTTAAATGACAGTCATCCAATATCCTGTAATAGAAATAAGGCCATGTTCACAAAACAAAAATCATCCTCCCTCATCTTAAACGTCACTGAACGTCACTGAATTAAGGTAATATGTTCTTGTAGGTATGGGTAAAAGGGATCAGGCAATCAGGATAGATAATCAACAGAGTAGTAGCAGTAGCAGTAGTAGCAGTAGCAGCAGTAGCAGCAGTAGCAGCAGCAGCAGTAGCAGTACCAGCAGTAGCAGTAGCAGCAGCAGCAGCAGTAGCAGCAGTAGCAGTAGCAGCAGCAGCAGCAGTAGCAGCAGTAGCAGCAGCAGCAGCAGTAGCAGCAGCAGCAGCAGTACCAGCAGCAGCAGTAGCAGCAGCAGTAGCAGCAGCAGTAGCAGCAGTAGCAGCAGCAGTAGCAGCAGTAGCAGCAGTAGCAGCAGTAGCAGCAGCAGTAGTAGCAGCAGTAGAAGTAGTAGTAGCAGCAGCAGCAGCAGTAGCAGCAGCAGCAGTAGCAGCAGTAGCAGTAGAAGCAGCAGCAGCAGCAGCAGTAGTAGAAGCAGCAGCAGCAGTAGCAGTAGCAGCAGTAGCAGTAGCAGCAGTAGTAGTAGTAGCAGTAGTAGCAGCAGTAGCAGTAGCAGCAGTAGCAGTAGCAGCAGTAGCAGTAGCAGCAGCATATGCGAAGAGAATGAAAGAGTGTGATACACACACACACAAACAGATAGTGTGTCTGTGTGTGTGTGTTTTTATTTATTTATTTCACCTTTATTTAACCAGGTAGGCAAGTTGAGAACAAGTTCTCATTTACAATTGCGACCTGGCCAAGATAAAGCAAAGCAGTTCGACAACATACAACAGAGTTACACATGGAGTAAACAACATACAGTCAATAATACAGTAGATAAAAAATAAGACTATATACAATGTGAGCAAATGATGTGAGATAAGGGAGGTAAAAGCAAAAAAATGCCATGGTGGCAAAGTAAATAAAGTATAGCAAGAAAAACACTGGAATGGTAGATTTGTAGTTTGAAGAAAGTTCAAAGTTCAAATATAAATAATATGGTGCAAAGGAGCAAAATAAATAAATACAGTAGGGGAAGAGGTAGTAGTTTGGGCTAAATTATAGATGGGCTATGTACAGGTGCAGTGATCTGTGTGCTGCTCTGACAGCTGGTGCTTAAAGCTAGTGAGGGAGATAAGTGTTTCCAATTTCAGAGATTTTTGTAGTTCGTTCCAGTCATTGGCAGCAGAGAACTGGAAGGAGAGACGATCAAAGGAGGAGTTGGCTTTAGGGGTGACCAGAGAGATATACCTGCTGGAGCGCGTGCTACAGGTGGGTGCTGCTATGTTGACCAGTGAGCGGAGATAAGGGGGGACTTTACCTAGCAGGGTCTTGTAGATGACCTGGAGCCAATGTGTTTGGCGACGATTATGAAGTGAAGGCCAGCCAACGAGAGCATACAGATCGCAGTGGTGGGTTGTATATGGGGCTTTGGTGACAAAACGGATGGCACTGTGATAGACTGCATCCAGCTTGTTGAGTAGGGTATTGGAGGCTATTTTGTAGTGTTGGCTAATTTCTGCATTACCAAATGAGGAGAGTTACAAACTTCACACACCAGTCAGAGTTATACTTAAACTACATATTTAATAATAAGAGCTTTGCAATAGCACTTTGACTTTCAATGATGCGCCACTGTCACATCCTGACCAGTAAAGGGGTTATTTGTTATTGTAGTGTGGTCAGGACGTGGCAGGGGGTGTTTGTTTTATGTTTCGGGGTTTTTGGTTTATGTTCTATGTTAGTATATTTCTATGTCCGTGTCTAGTTTTTCTATTTCTATGTTTAGGGTTTTGTTTGACCTTCAATTGGAGGCAGCTGTTTCTTGTTGCCTTTGATTGGAGGTCCTATTTAGTAGAGGTTTTTCAGCTTGTGTTTGTGGGTGGTTGTTTTCAGTCTAGTGTTTTGTTCCTAACGAAACTGCTTAAAGCATCTAATAGACACGTATATGACATATTATGCAATACACGCATTATAACATAATCTTGCAATGTAGTATGGTGCGTGTGTGGGTAGAGTCCAGTCAGTGTGTGGGTAGTCCAGTCAGTGTGTGGGTAGAGTCCAGTCAATGTGGGTAGAGTCCAGTCAATGTGGGTAGAGTCCAGTCAGTGTGTGGGTAGAGTCCAGTCAGTGTGTGGGTAGAGTCCAGTGAGTGTGTGGGTAGAGTCCAGTGAGTGTGTGGGTAGAGTCCAGTCAGTGTGTGGGTAGAGTCCAGTCAGTGTGTGGGTAGAGTCCAGTCAGTGTGTGGGTAGAGTCCAGTGAGTGTGTGGGTAGAGTCCAGTGAGTGTGTGGGTAGAGTCCAGTGTGTGTGTGGGTAGAGTCCAGTGAGTGTGTGGGTAGAGTCCAGTGTGTGTGTGGGTAGAGTCCAGTGTGTGTGGGTAGAGTCCAGTCAGTGTGTGGGTAGAGTCCAGTCAGTGTGGGTAGAGTCCAGTCAGTGTGTGGGTAGAGTCCAGTCAGTGTGTGGGTAGAGTCCAGTCAGTGTGTGGGTAGAGTCCAGTCAGTGTGTGGGTAGAGTCCAGTCAGTGTGTGGGTAGAGTCCAGTCAGTGTGGGTAGAGTCCAGTCAGTGTGTGGGTAGAGTCCAGTCAGTGTGTGGGTAGAGTCCAGTCAGTGTGTGGGTAGAGTCCAGTCAGTGTGTGGGTAGAGTCCAGTCAGTGTGTGGGTAGAGTCCAGTCAGTGTGTGGGTAGAGTCCAGTCAGTGTGGGTAGAGTCCAGTCAGTGTGGGTAGAGTCCAGTCAGTGTGGGGGTAGAGTCCAGTCAGTGTGTGGGTAGAGTCCAGTCAGTGTGGGTAGAGTCCAGTGAGTGTGTGGGTAGAGTCCAGTGAGTGTGTGGGTAGAGTCCAGTGAGTGTGTGGGTAGAGTCCAGTGAGTGTGTGGGTAGAGTCCAGTGAGTGTGTGGGTAGAGTCCAGTCAGTGTGTGGGTAGAGTCCAGTCAGTGTGTGGGTAGAGTCCAGTGAGTGTGTGGGTAGAGTCCAGTGAGTGTGTGGGTAGAGTCTAGTCAGTGTGTGGGTAGAGTCTAGTCAGTGTGTGGGTAGAGTCTAGTGTGTGGGTAGAGTCCAGTGAGTGTGTGGGTAGAGTCCAGTGAGTGTGTGGGTAGAGTCCAGTGAGTGTGTGGGTAGAGTCCAGTGAGTGTGTGGGTAGAGTCCAGTCAGTGTGTGGGTAGAGTCCAGTCAGTGTGTGGGTAGAGTCCAGTGAGTGTGTGGGTAGAGTCCAGTGAGTGTGTGGGTAGAGTCCAGTCAGTGTGTGGGTAGAGTCCAGTCAGTGTGTGGGTAGAGTCCAGTCAGTGTGTGGGTAGAGTCCAGTCTGTGTGGGTAGAGTCCAGTCAGTGTGTGGGTAGAGTCCAGTCAGTGTGTGGGTAGAGTCCAGTCAGTGTGGGTAGAGTCCAGTGAGTGTGTGGGTAGAGTCCAGTGAGTGTGTGGGTAGAGTCCAGTGAGTGGGTAGAGTCCAGTCAGTGTGTGGGTAGAGTCCAGTCAGTGTGTGGGTAGAGTCCAGTGAGTGTGTGGGTAGAGTCTTGTCAGTGTGTGGGTAGAGTCCAGTGAGTGTGTGGGTAGAGTCCAGTCAGTGTGTGGGTAGAGTCCAGTCAGTGTGTGGGTAGAGTCCAGTCAGTGTGTGGGTAGAGTCCAGTCAGTGTGTGGGTAGAGTCCAGTCAGTGTGTGGGTAGAGTCCAGTGAGTGTGTGGGTAGAGTCCAGTCAGTGCGTGGGTAGAGTTCAGTCAGTGCGTGGGTAGAGTCCAGTCAGTGCGTGGGTAGAGTCCAGTCAGTGCGTGGGTAGAGTCCAGTCAGTGTTTGGGTAGAGTCCAGTCAGTGTGTGGGTAGAGTCCAGTCTGTGTGGGTAGAGTCCAGTCAGTGTGTGGGTAGAGTCCAGTCAGTGTGGGTAGAGTCCAGTCAGTGTGGGTAGAGTCCAGTGAGTGTGTGGGTAGAGTCCAGTGAGTGTGTGGGTAGAGTCCAGTGAGTGGGTAGAGTCCAGTCAGTGTGTGGGTAGAGTCCAGTGAGTGTGTGGGTAGAGTCTTGTCAGTGTGTGGGTAGAGTCCAGTGAGTGTGTGGGTAGAGTCCAGTCAGTGTGTGGGTAGAGTCCAGTGAGTGTGTGGGTAGAGTCCAGTCAGTGTGTGGGTAGAGTCCAGTCAGTGTGTGGGTAGAGTCCAGTCAGTGTGTGGGTAGAGTCCAGTCAGTGTGTGGGTAGAGTCCAGTCAGTGTGTGGTAGAGTCCAGTCAGTGTGTGGGTAGAGTCCAGTGAGTGTGTGGGTAGAGTCCAGTCAGTGCGTGGGTAGAGTTCAGTCAGTGCGTGGGTAGAGTCCAGTCAGTGCGTGGGTAGAGTCCAGTCAGTGCGTGGGTAGAGTCCAGTCAGTGTTTGGGTAGAGTCCAGTCAGTGTGTGGGTAGAGTCCAGTCAGTGTGTGGGTAGAGTTCAGTCAGTGTGTGGGTAGAGTCCAGTCAGTGTGTGGGTAGAGTTCAGTGAGTGTGTGCGTAGAGTCCAGTGAGTGTGTGGGTAGAGTCCAGTGAGTGTGTGGGTAGAGTCCAGTGAGTGTGTGGGTAGAGTCCAATGAGTGTGTGGGTAGAGTCCAGTGAGTGTGTGGGTAGAGTCCAGTGAGTGTGTGCGTAGAGTCCAGTGAGTGTGTGGGTAGAGTCCAGTGAGTGTGTGGGTAGAGTCCAATGAGTGTGTGGGTAGAGTCCAGTGAGTGTGTGGGTAGAGTCCAGTGAGTATACATACAGCCAGCGCAAGAGAGTCAGTGCCAAAATAAATAATAACATTGGGCCAATGCTAATCGTCCGGGTAGCCATTTGATTAACTCTTCAGCAGTCTTATGGCTTTGGGGTAGAAGCTGTTCAGGAGCTTTATGGTCTCAGACTTGGCACTCATCGCTTGTCGTGTGGTAGCAGAAAGAACAGCTTGGGTGGCTGGAGTCTTTGACAATATGTTAAATGTGCAACCAGAGGGGAAAAAACTCTAGATCAGCTGTACTCCACACACAGAGACTCGTACAAAGCTCTCCCTCGCCCTCCATTTGGTAAAACCGACCACAACTCTATCCTCCTGATTCCTGTTTACAAGCAAAAATTAAAGCAGGAAGACCAGTGACTCGGTCTATAAAAAAGTGGTCAGATGAAGCAGATGCTAAACTACAGGACTGTTTTGCTATCACAGACTGGAACATGTTCCGGGATTCTTCCGATGGCATAGAGGAGTACACCACATCAGTCACTGGCTTTATCAATAAGTGCATCGAGAACGTCGTCCCCACAGTGACAGTACAGGCAACATTCGCACTGAGCTAAAGGGTAGAGCTGCCGCTTTCAAGGTGCGGGACTCTAACCCGGAAGCTTACAAGAAATCCTGCAATGCCCTGCGATGAACCATCAAACAGACAAAGCGTCAATACAGGGCTAAGATTGAGTCATACTACACCGGCTCCGACGCTCGTCTTATGTGGCAGGGCTTGCAAACTATTACAGACTACAAAGGGAAGCACAGCTACGAGCTGCCCAGTGACACGAGCCTACCAGACGAGCTAAATAACTTCGATGCTCACTTCGAGGTGTTCCAGACGACTGTTTGATCACACTCTCCGTAGCCGACGTGAGTATGACCTTTAAACAGGTCAACATACACAAGGCTGCGGGGCCAGACAGATTACCAGGACGTGTGCTCTGGGCATGTGCTGACCAACTGGCAGGTGTCTTCACTGACATTTTCAACATGTCCCTGATTGAGTCTGTAATACCAACATGTTTCAAGCAAACCACCATAGTCCCTGTGCCCAAGAACACAAGGCAACCTGCCTAAACAACTACAGACCCGTAGCACTCACGTCAGTAGCCATGAAGTGCTTTGAAAGGCTGGTAATGGCTCACATCAACACCATTATCCCAGAAACCCTAGACCCACTCCAATTTGCATACCGCTCGAACAGATCCACAGATGATGCAATCTCTATTGCACTCCACACTGCCCTTTCCCAGGGAAAAGGGCAGTGACCCCCAGGGAAGCTCCAGTGTTGAGGATCAGCATGGCAGATATGTTGCTACCTACCCTCACCACCTGAAGGCGGCCCGTCAGGAAATCCAGGATCCAGTTGCAGAGGGAGGTGTTCAGTCCCAGGGTCCTAAGCTTAGTGATGAGCTTGGAGGGCCCTATGGTGTTGAACACTGAGCTGTATTGAAGTAACAGCATTCTCATGTAGGTGTTCCTTTTATCCAAGTGGGAAAGGGCAGTGTGGAGTACACTAGAGAATGTGTCATCTGTGGATCTGTTGGGGCGGTATGCGAATTGGAGTGGGTCCAGTGTGTCTGGGATGGTGGTGTTAATGTGACCCAGATGTGCTCTGAGTACGCATCCTGGTAATCTGTCTGAAAGTTTACCTGTTTAAAGGTCTTACTCACATTGGCTACGGAGAGCGTGATCACACAGCCGTTCTGAACAGCTGGTGCTCTTATGCATGGTTCAGTGCTGCTAGCCTCGAAGCGAGCATAGAAGACATTTTGCCTCGTCTAGTATGCTTGTGTCACTGTGCAGCTCGCGGCTGTGTTCCCCTTTGCACTTCTTGATAGTTTGCAAGCCCTGCTACATCCGATGAGTGTCAGAGCCGGGAATAGTAGGATTCAATCTTAGTCCTCCTGTATTGACACTTTGCCTGTCGGAGGGTGTGTGCATGTGTGTGGAAAGCCCGGTCCCAACCTCCTGAGAGTTCCCTACTACCCCAAAGCGGTATCGCTCAGAACAGCTAACGCCTGTAGCTGGATGGCTGCAATCTGGAGCAGAATGAGACTGTTTTATTCTCTATGTTCTGTTTTCTCCTCTCCCATGTTGCATGTGGTGAGCACAGCCTTTTTTCTCTTCATATCAATTCATTTGGGACTCAGTGTCCCACAAAACCAGAGAGGAAAATATTAAGTTCTGATAGCGATGGAGGAGAAATGCAGACTTCTCTAACAGAGAGAAAGTGTAGGGTACAGTATGTTGTATGTTGTAAAGTTGGCTACTGTTGGGCCGATAGAAGCTGGACTGTGATCTTTGTTCCCTCGTCCATGAAGCTGCATCTATGTATTTCGGAAGTTTAACTAGTCACCTGACCTTGTCGTCCATGACAACGTTACTTTACTGCAGCTGAACCTCAGTAGGGTTGTACATGGGGAGAATCTCAATTCATTTATTTGATTCCTCATATCTACTCTCCTCACCTCCTTCTCAAAACCCATTGGATGAGGTCAGAGGTCCTGGTCCCTAGTCATGTGACCTCTTCTCTGACTTCTTCTGGCTGTCTGATCAATATCATTCAGTCAGGAACCCATTACCAGAACAATATTCAGGGTACAATACACACACACACAGACACACACACACAGACACAGACACAGACACAGACACAGACACAGACACAGACACACACACACACACACACACACACACACACACACACACACACACACACAAACACACACACAGGTGTGTGTGTGAGTGTGTGTCTTTGAGATAGGGGACTGAGTGTGTGGTCTCATTCAGGGCTCTTTCTCTTCTCATCGTTCGCTCCTTTGTTTTCTAAACACTTGCCTGCAGAAGTGGAGCGACTGTATTGCCTACATCCAGCTGTATACTGTATTCACACACAGCCAAACCTCCCTCACACCTTCCACTGTCGTTATTCACATCAGGTCTGGAAACAGGCTTAAAAAAACTGTCTACAGAACTGAATCTAAATAGACAGAACTGACTTTTTCAAAGTTCACAAAGAGTTCATGGATTTCATTGTGAGTTAATTGGAGTTCATGGAAGGTAACTCCTATCCTGAGAAATTATACTAGTATCATAGGCTTATATCTGAATAACAGGAGTATTGCTAAAACCACAAATACAACGCACAATCCTACTATTATCAGGTAAATGGTTAACTAAGACAGGAAGGACAGCAAAACAACAGTGTCATTTAACTGTAGACCTATCTCCTATTGTAATTTAACTGTAGACCTATCTCCTATTGTCATTTAACTGTAGACCTATCTCCTATTGTCATTTAACTGTAGACCTATCTCCTGTTGTCATTTAACTGTAGTCCTATCTCCTGTTGTCATTTAACTGTAGGCCTATCTCCTGTTGTCATTTTAATGGGTTGGTGGAGCGTAATGTCAGGGATAATTAGCTGAAATGATTCTGGCCATCGATCTATGCTTTGATTACTGACATGAATCTGGGTTACTGTGGTTAAAAGGACAGCCAATAACATTACTGTGCTTGTAATGTGACTTTCTGCAATGACTGGCACTTCAATGCAAACACAAGTCCATCTCTCTCTCACACACACACACACACACACACACACACACACACACACACACACACACACACACACACACACACACACACACACACACACACACACACACCGGACTAGATGCAAACACGGCTATTTTTCAAGTGAAGTTCCTGGATGTTCTAACAGCGAACCGCTAAAACGGGACATTTAAGTGACTCGTACCATCTGTGAGCTTTTTAAATTCACAATTAGAACGCCATCAGGCTTGCCAGCGCCGACAGGTGTGCTCGGTACAGAGGCTATGGGTCATTTCCGCCTAATGTAATGTGTGTAAACTCACAAGTAGCCTAGAGAGATGAAAAATCCATCTGTTGTATGGGACAGTTCCTTAGAATTGGCCCTGAATTACAAACGTTTTAGTTATTGTTGACCTGCACAATATCACTATAGCTGCTGTTAATTCATGACCATGATTGGTCTTGATTGTTGACTTGTTTGAAAGTGAGAATAAACCAGAAAAAAGGGGAAGTCTTGGAGGATAATCAATATCATACAACGGGTGGGTCTAATCCTGAATGCTGATTGGTTAAAAGCGTATTCCAGCCGGTGTCTAGCCCACAAGTCATTATTTGAATATGTTGATAACCCGTGGTAAAAAAGTGATAATACCCTGGATATATTGGCACGGTTTGCCAATATAACAACAACAACACCCATGCCAATATATCCAACAAACACCGGCTTCTCGGGCGTTATCACTTAATCATATGATGGCTAGATAGCAGGGGACATATTGGTCAGCCTTGTTCACACTGCAGGTCTTTAACGCTCATATCAGTTTTGGAATACTGACTGTTCAAACAGCACATTTATAGGTGACCAAGTCGAATGCGTTCAGACAGGAGTCATTTGCCGACATGGCTACGCCGGTTGTCATAGTAACGACTGGTGTGTGAGAGGTGGCGTAGTGTGATTTGGTGGTGGTTCTCCTGCTTCCTATCACTCAGAAGTTATGTAGCAAGCTAAGCTGACAACAATGCGTCGACATGGACGTTTCCCAGTTACTTCAAATGTTCAAAATCATAGTGTAAGAATACTTTTAAGTAAAAATAATTATCCAACTTTCAAAACAAATTATTTTTTCCTAGTCACAGCAGTCAACTAGCTAGTTCCAGCATTCAACTAGCTAGTCACAGCAGTCAACTAGCTAGTCACAGCAGTCACAGCAGTCAACTAGCTAGTCACAGCAGTCAACTAGCTAGTCCCAGCAGTCACAGCAGTCAACTAGCTAGTCCCAGAAGTCACAGCAGTCAACTAGCTAGTCACAGCAGTCAACTAGCTAGTCACAGCAGTCAACTAGCTAGTCCCAGCAGTCAACTACCTAGTCACAGCAGTCAACTAGCTAGTCCCAGCAGTCACAGCAGTCAACTAGCTAGTCACAGCAGTCAGCTAGCTAGTCACAGCAGTCAACTTGCTAGTCACAGCAGTCACAGCAGTCAACTAGCTAGCTAGGAAGCTGTTTAAGTTTCCAGTACATTAATTAATTAGTTTGTAAACAATTAACAAGCTAACTAGCTTCCACATGTTATTTTCAAAACTGTTAACAGAGTAGCTAGCAAGCAACAAAATATGGCAAATAACAGTCTTAAAAACCACGAGGGAAAATAAAACTGATTTGACCATTCAGACACAAGTTGCATGGCCAGGAATCAGATTTGTATATGACTTCAAACCACCTATGAAAGTGGTTTGAAATGTGGATTGAAATATCAGATTCCATGTGCTTTTTGGCAGTTGAGACTGCAGGAAAAAGAACAGATTGGAATCAGATATGCAAATCAATCGGATTTGAGTCCCTTCAAACTGCCAGTGTGAACAGGTCTTCAATCTATATGTTACCGGTGTCTCTTAATTCTGGTCCTGGAAACACAGAGGACCTGAATAATTTATTGCCTCAGCACTACACACACCTGATTTAAATCTAAAGCTTGATGATGAGTTGATCATTTGAATCAGCTGTGTAGTGCTAGGGGCAAAAACCAAAATGTGCAGCCCTTTGTGTTCCTAGGACCAGGATAAAAAAAACACTGGGTTAGGCTATACAGGTCAAAGTGATGCAGCCGTAGTGTAAACATTTATTTACCTAGCTAGCCTATAGTCTAACCCAGAGCCATATTATTTTCTAAATATATGGCACTGGTTGGTATAGACTAAAGGTTTGTTTATGTTAGCCACTTAGGGAAACTTTGCGAGGTAAGCTACCTGTCTGGGGGTCCTCTCCGATTTACTCCTACACCACTCCCAGTCCGTCAGCTCCATTTTTCTGCACTCTACATGCGACAGTCTCCGTTCCGTTCCCTCGAACACCGACGACGTGTCGGTGAGGTTGAGGTCCTGGTCTCTGTGGTTATCGTGAGGAAATTGGAGGCAGTCTGCCAGCGCCAGGGCCTCTCCTTCACCTGCCACTGCCTCGAGAAGCAGCTCGCCATGTTCACGCAGTGGGGAGCTGTCCACGGCACGTGGGGTCCTGAACCCCAGCTCGGCCTGCAGGCTCACGACCCCCGAGCTGTCCAACACGGCAAGCTGGTTTTCTGTGAAGTCGCAGTTGAAGAAGTTGTAATAGGAAGGCTTCTCGACGGACGGGTTTCGGTGGGGATTGGTCGCGTGCGATATCTTGTATATCCCGTACCCTTTTTGGAAGGAGAGGTTAAATTCAAACCTCTTCTTTGCTGCGGGAAGAAAATGAAAATGTATAGTGACTTTTGCCCCAAAAATAAATAAACATATTTCATTTAGATAAGTGATTTTTTTTTTTTAAATGTACGACATTGATGTAAGCTTATGTGTTTCAGACCCAAATCATGTTTCATTGTAACAACTGTTGTCGTGTAAATGTGTTAGGTTTAATGTGCAGGTCTATACTGTATGTTATGGGGCATTTACCATAATACTGTGAGTTTGATTCTCGTAGGCATATACTGTAGGTCTATGTAGCTTATGTTAAAATGTTACGTCGCTTTAGATAAGCGTCTGGTTTTTCCACTCTGCACCTCAGCTCACTGGCCCTTTACAATCACAGAGGGCATAGCCTACCGGTGTGCTCATGCTCTGTGTCCCGGGGGCAGTTGATGAAGCACCCGCACGGAAGGTGGACCCAGCGATCGGAGAGTATGAACACCGGCGTGACCGCAGGCGCCAGCAGGGTCAGGAAGAAGCTCACCGTTTCCACCGTTTCCAGGTATGAGCTGCGGGCGTTTACAGCATGACGCACGAGCACCAGAGTCTGTGAATAAAACGGCATGTACTCATCATTAGATTACAATATAGGGTAATGTGGGGTGGGGTAACTGCTTACCACACACTGTAATTCCAACAGAAACCTCTTTATGTCACCAATGTTTTCCCAACACTTTCCCTGGCTGTCACTACTCTTGCTCAACAATAAATGTTATCTGTCTCATCTACATTTTTTAAGTCACTCTAACAAAATGATTCTGAGGTGAGTTGATCTGGTATCTCCAAATTTAGAACAAGTTATATAGTGTACAAAACACCTTCCTAATACGGTTATTTTAATGCTGATCTTTAATTATTTGTTACTTTTATTTATTATTATTGTTTTTATTTTTTTAAACTGCATTGTTGGTTAAGGGCTAAGTAAGCATTTCACTGTTGTATTCGTCACATGTGACAAATAAAATATGATATGATTTGATTTTTGCCCTCAAAACAGCCTCAATTTGTCCGAGCATGGACTTCAAAAGGTATCAAAAGCGTTCCACAGGGATGCTGGCCCATGTTGACGCCAACGCTTCCACAGTTGTGTCAAGTTGGCTGGATGTCCTTTGGGTGGTGGACCAATCTTGATACACACGGGAACGTGTTGAGCGTGAGAAACCCAACAGTGTTGCTGTTCTTGACACAATAAAACCAGTGCACATGGCACATACCCTGTTCAAAGGCCCTTAAATCTTTTGTCTTACCCATCCATAACACCTTCAGAATTTCACGTTATTTAAACTAGGTAAGTCAATTAAGAACAAATTCTTATTTACAATGATGGAACAGTGGGTTAACTGCCTTGTTCAGGTGTAGAACAACAGATGTTTACCTTGTCAGCTCTGAGATTTGATTTAGCAACCTTTTGGTTACTAGTCCAACGCTCTAACCACTAGGCTACCTACCTCCTCTACACTCTAACCACTAGGCTACCTGCCTCCTCTACACTCTAAACACTAGGCTCCCTGCCTCCTCTACACTCTAACCACTAGGCTCCCTGCCTCCTCTACACTCTAACCACTAGGCTCCCTGCCTCCTCTACACTCTAACCAATAGGCTCCCTGCCTCCTCTACACTCTAACCACAAGGCTACATGCCTCTTCTACACTCTAACCACTAGGCTACCTGCCTCCTCCACGCTCTAACCACTAGGCTACCTACCTGCTCTACACTCTAACCACTAGGCTACCTGCCTCCTCTACTCTCTAATCACTAGGCTACCTGCCTCCTCTACACTCTAACCACTAGGCTACCTACCTCCTCTACACTCTAACCACTAGGCTACCTGCCTCCTCTACACTCTAACCACTAGGCTACCTGACTCCTCTACACTCTAACCACTAGGCTACCTACCTCCTCTACACTCTAACCACTAGGCTACCTGCCTCCTCTACACTCTAACCACTAGGCTACCTGCCTCCTCTACACTCTAACCACTAGGCTACCTGCCTCCTCTACACGCTAACCACTAGGCTACCTGCCTCCTCTACACGCTAACCACTAGGCTATCTGCCTCTACACTCTAACCACTAGGCTACCTACCTCCTCTACACTCTAACCACTAGCCTACCTGCCTCCTCTACACTCTAACCACTAGGCTACATGCCTCCTCTACACTCTAACCACTAGGCTACCTGACTCCTCTACACTCTAACCACTAGGCTACCTACCTCCTCTACACTCTAACCACTAGGCTACCTGCCTCCTCTACACTCTAACCACTAGGCTACCTGCCTCCTCTACACTCTAACCACTAGGCTACCTGCCTCCTCTACACGCTAACCACTAGGCTACCTGCCTCCTCTACACGCTAACCACTAGGCTATCTGCCTCCTCTACACTCTAACCACTAGGCTACCTACCTCCTCTACACTCTAACCACTAGGCTACCTGCCTCCTCTACACTCTAACCACTAGGCTACCTGCCGCCCCACGTACACAATTCATGTCTCAATTGTCTCAAGGCTTAACAATGAGTATTTAACCTGTCTCCTCTTCCAGCTACACTGATTGAAGGGGATTAAACTAGCAACATCAATAAGGGATCATAGTTTTCACCTGGATTCACCTGGTCAGTCTATGTCATGGAAGGAGCAGGTGTTCCTAATGTTTTGTACACTCAGTCAAAACAATCTTATTAAGGCCAGGCACCACAAACTGAAATTACATTTTTACATCTACCTGTCAATTTTGAGATTTGTTGGTATTTTGTTCTATTAATATTAGTATTTTCAAAAAGTAAACGTAAAAATGTAAAAAACTTGATTATAATGTGTATTTTCTTTAGTTTATCATACTACCATCATCAACATTTGTATGAATTTTAACCACTTTATAATGGACATACATCAATCATTTCAAAGCTCACTACATTGAATTACACAGAATTTCAAACACCTATTTCATAGAAAATGTTAGAAACGGAACTATATTTTAGTATCTTACTTTTAAGATGTGGTGATTGGATCTAAATCGTTTTTTTGGAATTTGGTAGTCTTCATTTATTGTACTTGTCTTTAACTGTCATTTCCTGATAGTCAGACTGTTCACACACGCTAACACATTTCTTTCAGCTTCAGAAGCCTCTACATTCACCAAATGTTGTGTGGTTATCCTTAGATATATTCTCCAAACTTGTTTATATGGAATTTGTTTATATGCTGTAACATCTTTATTCTACATAACCTTTTATTTGGAAAATAATTTACCAAAAATAAATTTTACGTACATGTCTTTAGTATTTTACAGATAAAAAGTATTTATCCACAATCTGCTTTGATCAAGTCCAGTCCTGGAGTGTAATTAACACAATGAAACAAAAATATTTAGGCTAGCCTTATCCAATGTCCAGAAAAATACTCGTGCTTGATATGCAAATATATGCATATTTAATGAGGTATTGCCTTAATTTGCATATTCTAATAAAACATTTCCAGAATATTGTAATACAAAAAAGTATTTTATTTGTGTCTAAATTCACCTGGTAAAAGTTGATTGTGATATGATTAAGAGAACAACAAATCCGTATTAGGGTGTGGTGCCTGGCCTTAAAGGAATGGTTCATGTTCATATATATATTTAGTGTTATATTGCGTTTGTGCACCACTGAGTGATGTTCTCTCTATCCCCTGGGTCATTTCATGTTTTCATGTGTATCTGAGTTGTTGGCATTCAAGCAGACAGAAATCCGTCCGGTATGACGTAGCACTGTGGTAAAGTCTCTCTCACTACACTGGAAGTTAAAAGGAATATGATTTTAAGATCTCTAAAACGTCTATCATACATGTCAGATTTCAATACTGGCTGATGTCATAACTCGGGAGGATGTCTTCTCTCTAATGAGCCATTGATCATATTGTTGCCATATTCCTACCTGGAGAAATGTGTAATTTAACAGAGGGTCTAGCACATGTTTCCTGTTTGTCTGCCTCTTTAGTCCAGGGTGCACTGCATGGTGCCGTTGTCAGAGATATTATAGAAAGGAGATAGGAATTCAATGAATGAAGGAACGTATAACGCCCCACCCACCAGACTGTCAACCAATCGCGTTCACGTTGTCATGCTGCGTCACGCGGTTGCTAAGCTAATCGTCACGCAATCCTTTCTAAAAGTCAGTGTATATGTCGAGAAACGTGACTATTTTCCTCATAAGTACGTAATATCACGATTCCAAAGCTATACAATATTATATATAGCAAGTTCATTGTTGGGTTTTTGAGCTAGCGCTCAATAAACACCCGTTCGCTCCTTGAAGCAGAGCACTATGACTTGAGCGGATACGGAAAATGGTAGCGAGTAGTGAGGACGAAATTGGTGAAAAAATAAAAAGTTGGTGAAGAAACTGGTTTCCTCCAGACGTGACGATTGGCATTCAGGCGAAAGAGTTTAAACTTGGTTTCATCAGAGCAAAGAATCTTGTTTCTCATGGTCTGAGAGTCCTTTAGGTGCCTTTTGGCAAACTCTAAGCGGGCTGTCATGTACCTTTTACTGAGGAGTGGCTTCCGTCTGGCCACTCTACCATAAAGGCCTGATTGGTGGAGTGCTGCAGAGATGGTTGTCCTTCTGGAAGGTTGTCCCATCGCCACAGAGGAACTCTAGAGCTCTGTCAGAGTGACCATCGGGTTCTTGGTCACCTCCCTGACCAAGGCCCTTCTTCCCGATTGCTCAGTTTGGCCAGGCGGCCAGCTCTAGGAAGAGTCTTGGTGGTTCCAAACTTCTTCCATTTAAGAACGATGGAGGCCACAGTGTTCTTGAGGACATTGAATGCTGCAGAAATGTTTTGGTGCCCTTCCCCAGATATGTGCCTCAACACAATCCTGTCTAGGAGCTCTACAGACTATTCCTTCGACCTCATGGTTTGGTTTTTGCTCTGACATGCAGTGTCAACTGTGGGACCTTATATAGACAGGTGTGTGCCTTTCCAAATCATGTCCAATCAATTGAATTTACCACAGGTGGACTCCAATCAAGTTGTAGAAACATCTCAAGGATAATCAATAGAAACAGGATGCACCCAAACTCAATTTCGAGTCTCATAGCAAAGGGTCTGAATAATTATGTAAAGAAGGTATTTCTGTTTTGAATTTTGAATACATTTAAGAAATCTTTTCTAAAAACCTGTCTTCACTTTGTCATTATGGGGTATTGTGATGTCATTATGGGGTATTGTGATGTCATTATGGGTATTGTGTGTAGAATGATGAGGAACAAATGTAACCCATTTAATCCACTTCCCAAAAGGGAAGGGGTATGAATACTTTCCGAATGCACAGTATATACCTCTAGGAGAGCCAAAAGATAAATAATCCACTTGTTTAGAGACAGAAATTGCAACCAGTTTTTAATAAAGCAGTAAAATGTAAAGCATCAAGCTCATCACTGTGCGCTTTCTGCTGCCACATTGAGGGGGGGCAGCTGAAAGTGCACGGTGATGAGCTTGATGCTGTTTTCCAATAAATATCAAAGGTCTTATTCTGTTGACATGATCATTGACGCTGATCCATAATAATCTCATCATGTAGGCTATACCCGCACGGTATCTGAGAGCTGTTGGCTGGAGCGCACTGCCAATACCAGAGTGGGCACATTCATTAAATTATAACGCAGAAATGTTTTGTGAAACATGGATATCATAAGGTGAATGCACCACTGGATATCATAAGGTGAATGCACCACTGGATATCATAAGGTGAATGCACCACTGGATATCATAAGGTGAATGCACCAATTTGTAAGTCGCTCTGGATAAGAGCGTCTGCTAAATGACTTAAATGTAAATGTAAATGTAAAAAACCTTCAGTAGAGTGAAAAATGTGAAGGAAACCCATTTCACTTTTATTTGTTATTTTGTACATGGGAATTTAACCACAAAACTATTTTTATGTACACTACGTCATCACGAACAGCCTTTTATCCGCAACAAGTCAGTTTGATGTGAAAAAATACGGTAATTTTGTTTTTATGCATGTTTTTGAATATTCGTATGAAAATCTGTTGCCAATTGGATGGAAACCTCGCTGCTAACTAGGTTTCCATCCAACCTTTTTATGCAAGTAAAGTAGATGTCGGATAAACATTTTTTAAAGACAGGCTTGATGGAAACAGCAAATTTGTCAGTAAACTTTCTAAATGTTGACAAAAAACAAAATACACTAGACAAGGTGGGATATATTATGTCTGTAAAATTAATTATGCAAGAAATGGCAGTGGAAACACTTTTATGTGCTATTATTGATATAATAAGCAACCTATGGAAGTAAACTTGGTGTCACGCGATGACATGCTGTGCTTCTCCCTCTACGACTTGGGAAAGCAGTTAATTAGGCTATAGACTCAATTAATTATGATGAACTACACAGGTTGGTAAAAGTACACAGTGATGAGCTTGATGTACCTTTCCAATAAATATCGAGGGTCTTATTCTGGTGACATGATTACCGATGCTTGCCTGCCTATTTGACAAATACAAAATAATCTCTCTCTTCAGTCCATAATAATCTCATCATGCAGGCTATACCCGCACGGTATCTGAGAGCTGTTGGCTGGAGCGCACTGCCAATAGCAGAGTGGGCACATTTATAACGCAACATTTTTGGTGAAAAAACCCCCGCAGTAGTTGAAAATGAGATGGGAATTATACTGAAAAAGTCTATTTTTATTTGCACTACGTCGTCACGCACAGCCTTTAATCCACAACATGTCAGTTTGATGGAAACAATGGTGGGGAAAATGTACATATTGTTTTTATACAGATTTTTTTTTTATATTTGCATGAAAATCTGTTGCCAATTGAATGTAAACCTAGCCATAGTGAGGATATTAACAGTGAGATGTGCAATGCCTTTTTGTGGGGTGTTACCCCACCTTACCCTACATGTTTTATAGAGTAGGCAGACGGGCTATTCAACGTGGCGTTGCAGGACTAAGAAAATACACGGTATATAACGCAATACCATTATTAAACCCCACATGAACACCTATTTGTTATAGGAGCATATCTATGATTTGATTTTTTTTTTTTATCTACACATTTTAGCATCTCTAGGCCACTCACCATCATAGGCATCCACAAGACAACTCTCAATACCGCTAGGATCATGGAGAAGCGCTTTTGTGCAAAGAACACCGGAGATTCCCAGTTAGTGATGGTAACATCATCCCTCAGTACACCGTCAGAGGCAGGGTTTGAGCAGGTACATGTTTCCACGTTGTCCCGCACCCCTAACCCTTTCCCCAACCCACCCGGACTCAGCTCGGGATAACTTCTGTCCAAGCTATCCCGAGAGAAGGACGGGAGTTCGCAGAGAGGCGCAGACCCGTCCCCTCTCAGATCCCTGGCTATATCCAAGTAGCTCGGGTAGAACGTCCTCTGTGGCTCTCTGAAACACAGGAGCTGGTAGGTGAGAGGAACGAAGAAGAACACCAATCCGCAGAAACACACGGAGTACAAACAGAAAAGGAGCAGAAGGTAAAAACCTCGTCTCTCCGGGAAGCAGCCGAGAGAGAACGGAGTGAAACTCCCCCAGCCGCACAGGGGTAATACACTGACGGCCAGGCTGACTACCCACACCCCGGCTATCGCCAACATCACCCTCAACGGACGAGGGCTTCCTTCTCGCTTGGTAACGTAAAAGGTGTAGGCTGCGATAAGGCAAGCCTTCATATTGCTGGAGAGTCCTTGGAACACATAGAGAAGTCCCGATAAAGTGCATATGATCACCGACCCTCCCTCTCCATCTCTCTCCCACTGCATGAGCATAAAGAGGGAGAGAGGTATCACGCTGAGCAGGTCGTCCACGGACATTGAAGCCACGATGAGCCACAGGATGGTTTTCCACCTCATCCGAATGAAAAAGATGAGAGAATACACACTTCCCAAGAAGGTTAAAGCGGCGATGGCGACGCACAAGCCGAAGAGAAGCAGGTTCATATGTCTTTGCGCCTCCGTGAGGTCCGTCCACTCGTAGCTCGCCGTAAAAAGGCTGCTGTTGTTCGGCGAAGGGGAGCTGAGAGTCGAGGACATTTTCATTTAGGTAACTTTTGTCGACCTGGCTTGTGTTGCCCAATGTTCAGCCGCGTATATATATATTTATATAGAAGAAAAAAACTTTGAGACAATGCCAAAATGTTACTAGAGTTATAACGGCACACATAGGCTAGACCGCATCCCTGGTGAGTCACTCTGATAGGCTATATTTCAGCAGTCCAGTTGGATACATCTTGGATACATAACGGAAAGTAGCTTCCAGAATAGGACACCAGTGCACTTTAGACGCGTACCGGAGGAGATAGATGGCGATGCTCCTCGAGGATGATTCTCCGCGATTTATGTACAAACCCGAGCAGTGCGTACTGCACTTTACAAACCTCACGCTGTCGTCACTGTCTTTTCTTTCAATGGCAGAAGGGTAGGCTGCTTTGTAATAATAATACCTTTATACTTATACAAGTGTTCATCGTTCCAAGTGTTTAATGGACATGTGTTTCTTGCATTGTCCAGCGCCCCTGGAACATTGGGGGTTTAAGTGCCTTGCTCAAGGACACATCAACAGATTGCTCACCTTGTCAGCTCAAGGATTCAAACCAGTGACCTGTCAGATATTAGCAGAACGCTCTAACCTCGAGGCTAGCTGCCATGTGTGTTCTGTGTGTATGCGTGTGTGAGCTCCAATTATCGAGGGTTGCCTGTTCAATCCCGATACTAGGTTAAACCCTCTCCCAAACCTTTACCATTCTGAATTCATGCCTGATCTGTTTCAGACAGTACAGAGTGAACACAAACACACTCCATAATGCTGCTGGGTGTCAGTGGGTCTCTCTGTCATGTCTCAGACTACACACACACTCCATAATGCTGCTGGGTACCAGTGGTTCTCTCTGTCATGTCTCAGACTACACACACACTCCATAATGCTGCTGGATCCCAGTGGGTCTCTCTGTCATGTCTCAGACTACACACACACTCCATAATGCTGCTGGGTGTCAGTGGGTCTCTCTGTCATGTCTCAGACTACACACACACTCCATAATGCTGCTGGGTGTCAGTGGGTCTCTCTGTCATGTCTCAGACTACACACACACTCCATAATGCTGCTGGGTGTCAGTGGTTCTCTCTGTCATGTCTCAGACTACACACACACTCTATAATGCTGCTGGGTGCCAGTGGTTCTCTCTGTCATGTCTCAGACTACACACACACTCTATAATGCTGCTGGGTCCCAGTGGGTGTCTCTGTCATGTCTCAGACTACACACACACTCTATAATGCTGCTGGGTGCCAGTGGTTCTCTCTGTCATGTCTCAGACTACACACACACTCCATAATGCTGCTGGGTGTCAGTGGGTCTCTCTGTCATGTCTCAGACTACACACACACTCCATAATGCTGCTGGGTGTCAGTGGGTCTCTCTGTCATGTCTCAGACTACACACACACTCCATAATGCTGCTGGGTGTCAGTGGTTCTCTCTGTCATGTCTCAGACTACACACACACTCCATAATGCTGCTGGGTGCCAGTGGTTCTCTCTGTCATGTCTCAGACTACACACACACTCCATAATGCTGCTGGGTGTCAGTGGGTCTCTCTGTCATGTCTCAGACTACACACACACTCCATAATGCTGCTGGGTGTCAGTGGGTCTCTCTGTCATGTCTCAGACTACACACACACTCCATAATGCTGCTGGGTACCAGTGGTTCTCTCTGTCATGTCTCAGACTACACACACACTCCATAATACTGCTGTGTACCAGTGGTTCTCTCTGTCATGTCTCAGACTACACACACACTCCATAATACTGCTGTGTACCAGTGGTTCAATCTGTCATGTCTCAGACTACACACACACTCTATAATACTGCTGTGTACCAGTGGTTCAATCTGTCATGTCTCAGACTACACACACACTCTATAATACTGCTGTGTACCAGTGGTTCTCTCTGTCATGTCTCAGACTACACACACACTCCATAATACTGCTGTGTACCAGTGGTTCTCTCTGTCATGTCTCAGACTACACACACACTCCATAATACTGCTGTGTACCAGTGGTTCTCTCTGTCATGTCTCAGACTACACACACACTCCATAATACTGCTGGGTACCAGTGGTTCAATCTGTCATGTCTCAGACTACACACACACGCCATAATGCTGCTGGGTACCAGTGGTTCAATCTGTCATGTCTCAGACTACACACACACTCCATAATGCTGCTGGGTGCCAGTGGTTCTCTCTGTCATGTCTCAGACTACACACACACTCTATAATACTGCTGTGTACCAGTGGTTCTCTCTGTCATGTCTCAGACTACACACACTCCATAATGCTGCTGTGTACCAGTGGTTCTCTCTGTCATGTCTCAGACTACACACACACTCCATAATGCTGCTGGGTGTCAGTGGTTCTCTCTGTCATGTCTCAGACTACACACACACTCCATAATGCTGCTGGGTGCCAGTGGTTCTCTCTGTCATGTCTCAGACTACACACACACTCTATAATACTGCTGTGTACCAGTGGTTCTCTCTGTCATGTCTCAGACTACACACACTCCATAATGCTGCTGTGTACCAGTGGTTCTCTCTGTCATGTCTCAGACTACACACACACTCCATAATGCTGCTGTGTACCAGTGGTTCTCTCTGTCATGTCTCAGACTACACACACTCCATAATGCTGCTGGGTACCAGTGGTTCAATCTGTCATGTCTCAGACTACACACACACTCCATAATGCTGCTGGGTACCAGTGGTTCAATCTGTCATGTCTCAGACTACACACACTCCATAATGCTGCTGTGTACCAGTGGTTCTCTCTGTCTTGTAAATTGTTTTATTTAACCTTTATTTTTAACTAAGCAAGTCAGTTAAGGACATATTCTTGTTTACAATGACGGCCTACCGTCGGCCTACCGGGGAACAGTGGGTTAACTGCCTTGTTCAGGGGCAGAACAGATTTTTACCTTGTCAGCTCAGGGATTCAATCCAGCAACCTTTCGGTTAATGGCCCAACGCTGTAACCGCTAGGCTCCCTGCCGCCCCAGGTGATGGTGTGGTGATGGTGTTGTGTGTGTGTGTGGACCACCTTACGTCTGTGAATAATGTGATTGGGAGCACCAAAGAGAGCACATGGACAGACAGGCTTCCTTCACTTAAACCAATTTCACCCTGTAAGCATTTACAGCGCCCTACATGGGCATTAATGCAGCAAGGAGATAAAGAGTTTAATAACATTTAATGCAGCTAGGAGATAAAGAGTTTAATAACATTAACATTAACCGGGCTGGGTGGACCAGATTTAACCGGGCTGGGTGGACCAGATTAACCGGGCTGGTTGGACCAGATTAACCGGGCTGGGTGGACCAGATTAACCAGTCTGGGTGGACCAGATTAACCGGGCTGGGTGGACCAGATTAACCAGGCTGGGTGGGCCAGATTAACCAGGCTGGGTGGACCAGATTAACCGGGCTGGGAGGACCAGATTAACTGGGCTGGGTGGACCAGATTAACCGGGCTGGGTGGACCAGATTAACCGGGCTGGGTGGACCAGATTAACCGGGCTGGGTGGACCAGATTAACCAGGCTGGGTGGACCAGATTAACCAGGCTGGGTGGAACAGATTAACCGGGCTGGGTGGAACAGATTAACCAGGCTGGGTGGACCAGATTAACCAATGGGATATGTTGATCAGTGTGTTGTGCAGAGGGGCACAGGAGAGAATGGTATACTGTATATATTCTTGTCCTTATAAGGTGTAGTTGACTGGTTGTCTGATCGTGCCACCATGTTCATCAGGTTTCAGAGGGCAAGAAGCAAAAAATGAAGAAAAAAATACACGAGAAATAAATGCCAAATACATTGAAATTCATTTATTCTAATGTACACTGCTCCAAAAAATAAAGGGAACACTTAAACAACACAATGTAACTCCAAATCAATCACACTTCTGTGAAATCAAACTGTCCACTTAGGAAGCAACACTGATTGACAATACATTTCACATGCTGTTGTGCAAATGGAATAGACAACAGGTGAAAATTATAGGCAATTAGCAAGACACCCCCAATAAAGGAGTGGTTCTGCAGGTGGTGACCACAGACCACTTCTCAGTTCCTATGCTTCCTGGCTGATGTTTTGGTCACTTTTGAATGCTGGCGGTGCTTTCACTCCAGTGGTAGCATGAGATGGAGTCTACAACCCACACAAGTGGCTCAGGTAGTGCAGCTCATCCAGGATGGCACATCAATGCGAGCTGTGGCAAGAAGGTTTGCTGTGTCTGTCAGCGTAGTGTCCAGAGCATGGAGGCGCTACCAGGAGACAGGCCAGTACATCAGGAGACGTGGAGGAGGCCGTAGGAGGGCAACAACCCAGCAGCAGGACCGCTACCTCCGCCTTTGTGCAAGGAGGAGCTGGAGGAGCACTGCCAGAGCCCTGCAAAATGACCTACAGCAGGCCACAAATGTGCATGTGTCTGCTCAAACGGTCAGAAACAGACTCCATGAGGGTGGTATGAGGGCCCGACATCCACAGGTGGGGGTTGTGCTTACAGCCCAATACCGTGCAGGACGTTTCGCATTTGCCAGAGAACACCAAGATTGGCAAATTCGCCACTGGCGCCCTGTGCTATTCACAGATGAAAGCAGGTTCACACTGAGCACATGTGACAGACGTGACAGAGTCTGGAGACGCCGTGGAGAACGTTCTGCTGCCTGCAACATCCTCCAACATGACCAGTTTGGCGGTGGGTCAGTCATGGTGTGGGGTGGCATTTCTTTGGGGGGCCGCACAGCCCTCCATGTGCTCGCCAGAGGTAGCCTGACTGCCATGAGGTACCGAGATGAGATCCTCAGACCCCTTGTGAGACCATATGCTGGTGCGGTTGGCCCTGGGTTCCTCCTAATGCAAGACAATGCTAGACCTCATGTGGCTGGAGTGTGTCAGCAGTTCCTGCAAGAGGAAGGCATTGATGCTATGGACTGGCCCGCCCGTTCCCCAGACCTGAATCCAATTGAGCACATCTGGGACATCATGTCTCGCTCCATCCACCAACGCCACGTTGCACCACAGACTGTCCAGGAGTTGGCGGAAGCTTTAGTCCAGGTCTGGGAGGAGATCCCTCAGGAGACCATCCGCCACCTCATCAGGAGCATGCCCAGGCTTTGTAGGGAGGTCATACAGGCACGTGGAGGCCACAAACACTACTGAGCCTCATTTTGACTTGTTTTAAGGACATTACATCAACGTTGGATCAGCCTGTAGTGTGGTTTTCCACTTTAAGTTTGAGTGTGACTCCAAATTCAGACCTCCATGGGTTGATAAGTTGGATTTCCATTGATTATTTTTGTGTGATTTTGTTGTCAGCACATTCAACTATGTAAAGAAAAAAGTATTTAATAAGATTATTTCATTCATTCAGATCTTGGATGTGTTATTTTAGTGTTCCCTTTATTTTTTGAGCAGTGTAATTGAATTGAACTGCTAGGTTCAGTAAGATAACTAACCCATTGAAAATAGCTTACGTAAGGCAGCCTTGAGAGAGACATGTCCAAAGATGAAGGACAGTAACTGGTTGGTTTTTGAGGAGGGAGGATAAGAGTGACTGGTTGGTTTTTGAGGAGGGAGGATAAGAGTGACTGGTTGGTTATTGAGGAGGGAGGATAAGAGTGACTGGTTGGTTATTGAGGAGGGAGGATAAGAGTGACTGGTTGGTTTTTGAGGAGGGAGGATAAGCGTGACTGGTTGGTTTTTGAGGAGGGAGGATAAGAGTGACTGGTTGGTTATTGAGGAGGGAGGATAAGAGTGACTGGTTGGTTATTGAGGAGGGAGGATAAGAGTGACTGGTTGGTTATTGAGGAGGGAGGATAAGAGTGACTGGTTGGTTTTTGAGGAGGGAGGATAAGAGTGACTGGTTGGTTTTTGAGGAGGGAGGATAAGAGTGACTGGTTGGTTTTTGAGGAGGGAGGATAAGAGTGACTGGTTGGTTTTTGAGGAGGGAGGATAAGAGTGACTGGTTGTATAAAGAGTATGTGTACCTCTGTTTCCAAGGCAGCAGTTAGAACGCACAACACAACACATCACAACGCATCACAACGCAACACAACACAACCCCTGGAATGTTTGTCTTGGTCCTGTGTCCAAGGACGACCAGTGAAAGAAATAGCGGTCAGTGTGTGTGTGAGAGAGAGAGAGAGAAGCCTCATCCTGTCATGTCTTGTGTATTTCATGGTTGTGACAGCCTCACTGCAGGCTGCACAGTAAACCCCTGCCTAACAGATATCCTTTTCATTTTCTGCCTGTTAACACATAATACAGAAATGACTACGCGACACATAGCTTTTGTTTCTTATATCCCGTACATAACTTTATTGCAGAAATACAGTTTGATAATTTGCTATCATTGTTTTCTATGTTTTGTGCACGCTTCATAGTTTACGTGGTCACAGTCATTCGTATAATTTAACTCGTTCTTCTACTTTTAGAATGGAACCTTTTTCATTCTCAAGCAAATAGTCAGAGAGAGACAGAAGGAGAGAGTAACAGACGGAGACAGACAGAGAAGGAGACAGACAGACAGACAGACAGACAGACAGACAGACAGACAGACAGACAGACAGACAGACAGACAGACAGACAGACAGACAGACAGACAGACAGACAGACAGACAGACAGACAGACAGACAGAGGGAGACCGACAGAGAGAGAGAGACAGACAGACAGACAGAGGGAGAGACAGAGAGAGACAGAGACAGACAGAGGGAGACAAACAGAGAGGGAGACAGACAGAGGGAGAGACAGCCAGAGGGAGACAGGCAGAGAAGGAAACAGACAGAGGGAGAGACAGACAGAGGGAGACAGACAGAGGGAGATAGACAGAGGGAGAGATAGATAGAGGGAGAGATGGATAGAGGGGGACACAGCCAGAGGGAGAGACAGAGAGAGGGAGACAGATAGAGAGGGAGACAGACAGAGGGAGAGACAGCCAGAGGGAGAGATAGACAGAGAAGGAGAAAGACAGAGAAGGAGACAGACAGAGAAGGAGACAGACAGAGGGAGAGATAGACAGAGGGAGAGATAGACAGAGGGAGAGAGACAGAGGGAGAGATAGACAGAGGGAGACAGACAGAGAAGGAGACAGACAGAGGGAGATATAGATAGAGGGAGAGACAGACAGAGGGAGAGATAGATAGAGGGAGAGATAGAGAGAGACAGAAGGAGAGAGTAACAGACAGACAGACAGAGGGAGACAGACAGAGAGGGAGACAGTCAGAGAAGGAGCCAGGCAGAGAAGGAAACAGACAGAGGGAGAGACAGACAGAGGGAGACAGACAGACAGAGGGAGATAGACAGAGGGAGAGATAGATAGAGGGAGAGATAGATAGAGGGAGAGATGGATAGAGGGGGGCACAGACAGAGGGATAGACAGACAGGGAGAGACAGACAGAGGGAGAGACAGACAGAGGGAGAGACAGTCAGAGAAGGAGACAGACAGAGGAGACAGGTAGAGGGAGAGACAGACAGAGGGAGAGATAGAGAGAGGTAGAGACAGAGAGAGGGCGAGACAGAGAGGTTGGTTTTTCTGTTTGTAACATTAGTAAGTGTGTTGTCCTGAAGGAGAACTAAAGAGAGAGCAGTTTTCGTCAGATCTTATCACATCATGAACCACACTGAAGGTCTGTATAGCTCCTGGGAGAAAGTTTGAGAAACAGAGATGGAGAAGAGGGAGAGAGGGGGGGAGGTGGGGTTAAATAAGACCCTTAAAGGAAAAATCCACCCAAAACCACTAATTCCTTTAATTTACAGTGTCAAATAACACTAATATGTAAGAATAATATTTTTTGTGAAAAAATGTTTCATACTGATGTTATAATAAGGTTGGTAGCAACATGGACAATCCTTGTGGAAATCTGTTACAGCTCAAGTCGACTACAAACCCACAATGCAATGCTCTTTCTATGGGCTGGCTGGCTAGGTAAGTAGCTAGCTAGCTAGAAAACGGAGTCTATTTGGCGCTAGCTCATAAACCGAACAGTAGCACAAATTTATTTTGTCAACAAGAAGTACAGCATTACATGTCTTTTCTGAGATGTGAGATAATTAACTTGCTATATATAATATTGTGTAGCTTGGGAATCGTGACATTACGTACTTATGAGGAAAATAGGCATGTTTCTCGACATATACACAGACTTTTAGAAAGGATTGCGTGACGATTAGCTTAGCAACCGCATGACGCAGCATGACAACGTGAACGCGATTGGTCAACAGTCTGGTGGGTGGGGCGTTATTCATTCATTCATTGAATTCCTATCTCCTTTCTATAATATCTCTGACAACTGCACCATGCAGTGCACCCTGGACTAAAGAGGCAGACAAACAGGAAACATGTGCTAGACCCTCTGTTAAATTACACATTTCTCCAGGTAGGAATATGGCAACAATATGATCAATGGCTCATTAGAGAGAAGACATCCTCCCGAGTTATGACATCAGCCAGTATTGAAATCTGACATGTATGATAGATGTATTAGAGATCTTAAAATCATATTCCTTTTAACTTCCAGTGTAGTGAGAGAGACTTTACCACAGTGCTACGTCATACCGGACGGATTTCTGTCTGCTTGAATGCCAACAACTCAGATGCACATGAAAACATGAAATGACCCAGGGGATAGAGAGAACATCACTCAGTGGTGCAGAAACGCAATATAACATATAAAAAAAATGGGTGAACATCTCCTTTAAGTGCTTCAGACACCCTCACACATTCTGTGGTGACAGCAGAGGATGAATGCAGAATACCTAATGCAGACATTACAAAGAGAGAGATGGGGAGGAAGGGAAGGAAGGAAGGAGAGAAGAGGCAGGGAGGGAAGGGAGGAGAGAAGAGGCAGGGAGGGAGGGAAGGGAGGAGAGAAGAGGCAGGGAGGGCGGGAAGGGAGGTGAGAAGATGCAGGGAGGGAAGGGAGGAGAGAAGATGCAGGGAGGGAGGGAAGGGAGGAGAGAAGAGGCAGGGAGGGAGGGAAGGGAGGGAGGTGAGAAGATGCAGGGAGGGAAGGGAGGAGAGAAGAGGCAGGGAGGGAGGGAAGGGAGGTGAGAAGATGCAGGGAGGGAAGGGAGGAGAGAAGAGGCAGGGAGGGAGGGAAGGGAGGAGAGAAGAGGCAGGGAGGGAGGGAAGGGAGGGAGGTGAGAAGATGCAGGGAGGGAAGGGAGGAGAGAAGAGGCAGGGAGGGAGGGAAGGGAGGTGAGAAGATGCAGGGAGGGAGGGAAGGGAGGGAGGTGAGAAGATGCAGGGAGGGAAGGGAGGAGAGAAGAGGCAGGGAGGGAGGGAAGGGAGGTGAGAAGATGCAGGGAGGGAAGGGAGGAGAGAAGAGGCAGGGAGGGAGGGAAGGGAGGAGAGAAGAGGCAGGGAGGGAGGGAAGGGAGGGAGGTGAGAAGATGCAGGGAGGGAAGGGAGGAGAGAAGAGGCAGGGAGGGAGGGAAGGGAGGTGAGAAGATGCAGGGAGGGAAGGGAGGAGAGAAGAGGCAGGGAGGGAGGGAAGGGAGGAGAGAAGAGGCAGGGAGGGAGGGAAGGGAGGAGAGAAGAGGCAGGGAGGAGAGAAGAGGCATAAAACTGGGATGGGCAGGGAAAGAGGGAGCATAAATGAGAGGCAGGAAGGGAGGAAGAGAGAAGTAAGTGGAAAGAGAGATACAGAGATACCATTAAATCAATGGTAGGTCCATTGTCTTCTTTTAGACAAACCTCGGATATAAAAATGGAAAACTTCCATTTCAAGTGTCAGTTTAAGTGGTCCGGGAGAGATAAGATCTCTTGTCAGAGAAAGAGCTGTCATGATAGTTTACAAAAAGACGCAGACACACACACACACACACACACACACACACACACACGCACACACAGGATTGAGTGCCAAAATGCTTGTGCACACAGACACACAGGCACACACTTTCCTTTGTGGAAGCCCCTGGGTTCCTATACCACTGGGTTCCTATACCACTAGGTTCCTATACCACTAGGTTCCTATACCACTAGGTTCCTATACCACTAGGTTCCTCTACCACTAGGTTCCTATACCACTAGGTTCCTATATCACTGGGTTCCTATACCAATAGGTTCCTCTACCACTAGGTTCCTCTACCACTAGGTTCCTCTACCACTAGGTTCCTATACCACTAGGTTCCTATATCACTGGGTTCCTATACCACTAGGTTCCTATATCACTGGGTTCCTAAACCACTGGGTTCCTCTACCACTAGGTTCCTATACCACTAGGTTCCTATATTACCGGGTTCCTATACCACTAGGTTCCTATACCACTTGGTTCCTTATTACTGGGTTCCTATACCACTAGGTTCCTATACAACTAGGTTCCTATATTACCGGGTTCCTATACCACTAGGTTCCTATACCACTTGGTTCCTATATCACTGGTTCCTATACCACTGAGTTCCTATACCACTAGGTTCCTATATTACTGGGTTCCTATACCACTAGGTTCCTATATCACTGGGTTCCTATACCACTGGGTTCCTATACCACTTGGTTCCTATACCACTGGGTTCCTATACCACTTGGTTCCTATACCACTGGGTTCTTAGACCACTGGGTTCTTAGACCACTGGGTTCCTATATCACTGGGTCCATAGATCACTGGGTTCCTATACCACTAGGTTCCTATACCACTGGGTTCCTATACCACTGGGTTCCTATACCACTGGGTTCCTATACCACTGGGTTCTTATACCACTAGGTTCCTATACCACTGGGTTCCTATACCACTGGGTTCCTATACCACTAGGTTCCTATTTCACTGGGTTCCTATATCACTGGGTTCCTATACCACTGGGTTCCTATACCACTGGGTTCCTATACCACTAGGTTCCTATTTCACTAGGTTCCTATACCACTGGGTTCCTATACCACTGGGTCCTTAGACCACTGGGTTCCTATACCACTGGGTTCATATATGACTTGGTTCCTATATTACTGGGTTCCTATATTACTGGGTTCCTATACCACTGGGTTCATATATGACTTGGTTCCTATATTACTGGGTTCCTATATTACTGGGTTCCTATACCACTGGGTTCCTATACCACTAGGTTCCTATACCACTGGGTTCCTATACCACTGGGTTCTATACCACTGGGTTCCTATACCACTAGGTTCCTATACCACTGGGTTCCTATACCACTGGGTTCTATACCACTGGGTTCCTATACCACTAGGTTCCTATACCACTGGGTTCCTATACCACTGGGTTCCTTTTCCACTGGGTTCCTATACCACTGGGTTCCTTTTCCACTAGGTTCCTTATTACTGGGTTCCTATACCACTGGGTTCTTATACCACTAGGTTCCTATACCACTAGGTTCCTATATAACTGGGTCCCTATACCACTAGGTTCCTATACCACTAGGTTCCTATACCACTAGGTTCCTATATCACTGGGTTCCTATACCACTGGGTTCCTATACCACTGGGTTCCTTTTCCACTAGGTTCCTATATTTCTGGGTTCCTATACCACTAGGTTCCTATACGACTGGGTTCCTATACCACTGGGTTCCTATATTACTGGGTTCCTATACCACTGGGTTCCTATACCACTAGGTTCCTATACGACTGGGTTCCTATACCACTGGGTTCCTATACCACTGGGTTCCTATACCACTAGGTTCCTATACGACTGGGTTCCTATATCACTGGGTTCCTATACCACTGGGTTCCTATACCACGGGGTTCCTATACCACTAGGTTCCTATACCACTAGGTTCCTATACCACTAGGTTCCTATACCACTAGGTTCCTATACCACTGGGTTCCTATATCAAGGGGTTCCTATACCACTGGGTTCCTATTTCACGGGGTTCCTATACCACTAGGTTCCTATACCACTGGGTTCCTATACCACTGGGTTCCTATACCACTGGGTTCCTATACCACTAGGTTCCTATACCACTGGGTTCCTATACCACTGGGTTCCTATACCACTAGGTTCCTATACCACTGGGTTCCTATACCACTGGGTTCCTATACCACTGGGTTCCTTTTCCACTGGGTTCCTTTTCCACTAGGTTCCTTATTACTGGGTTCCTATACCACTGGGTTCTTATACCACTAGGTTCCTATACCACTGGGTTCCTATACCACTGGGTTCCTATATCACTGGGTTCCTATACCACTAGGTTCCTATACCACTGGGTTCCTTTTCCACTGGGTTCCTTTTCCACTAGGTTCCTTATTACTGGGTTCCTATACCACTGGGTTCTTATACCACTAGGTTCCTATACCACTGGGTTCCTATACCACTGGGTTCCTATACCACTGGGTTCCTTTTCCACTAGGTTCCTATATTTCTGGGTTCCTATACCACTAGGTTCCTATACGACTGGGTTCCTATACCACTGGGTTCCTATACCACTGGGTTCCTATACCACTAGGTTCCTATACGACTGGGTTCCTATATCACTGGGTTCCTATACCACTGGGTTCCTATATCACTAGGTTCCTAAACCACTGGGTTCGTTTACCACTAGGTTCCTATACCACTAGTTTCCTATATAACTGGGTCCCTATACCACTAGGTTCCTATTTCACTGGGTTCCTTATTACTGGGTTCCTATACCACTGGGTTCCTATAACAATTGGTTCCTATGTCACTTTGTTCCTATATCAATTGGTTCCTATACCACTGGGTTCCTATAACAATTGGTTCCTATATCACTGGGTTCCTATATCACTGGGTTCTTAGACCACTGGGTTCCTATATCAATTGGTTCCTATATCACTAGGTTCCTATATCAATTGGTTCCTATATAACTAGGTTCCTATATCACTGGGTTCCTATACCACTAGGTTCCTATACCACTGGGTTCCTATACCACTAGGTTCCTATACCACTGGGTTCCTATACCACTGGGTTCCTATATCACTGGGTTCCTATACCACTGGGTTCCTATATCACTGGGTTCCTATATCACTGGGTTCCTATACCACTGGGTTCTTATACCACCGGGTTCCTATACCACTGGGTTCCTATATCACTGGGTTCCTATACCACTAGGTTCCTATACCACTAGGTTCCTATACCACTAGGTTCCTATACCACTGGGTTCCTATACCACTGGGTTCCTATACCACTAGGTTCCTATACCACTGGGTTCCTATACCACTAGGTTCCTTTACCACTAGGTTCCTATACCACTGGGTTCCTATACCACTAGGTTCCTATATTACTGGGTTCCTATACCACTAGGTTCCTATACCACTGGGTTCCTATATCACTGGGTTCCTATACCACTTGGTTCCTATACCACTGGGTTCCTATACCACTGGGTTCCTATACCACTGAGTTCCTATACCACTATGTTCCTATATCACTGGGTTCCTATACCACTAGGTTCCTATACCACTAGGTTCCTATACCACTAGGTTCCTATATCACTGGGTTCCTATACCACTGGGTTCCTATACCACTAGGTTCCTATACCACTAGGTTCCTATACCACTATGTTCCTATATCACTGGTTCCTATACCACTGGGTTCCTATACCACTAGGTTCCTATATTACTGGGTTCCTATACCACTAGGTTCCTATACCACTAGGTTCCTATACCACTGGGTTTCTATATTACTGGGTTCCTATACCACTGGGTCCTATACCACCGGGTTCCTATACCACTGGGTTCCTATACCACTGGGTTCCTATACCACTAGGTTCCTATACCACTGGGTTCCTATACCACTGGGTTCCTATACCACTGGGTTCCTATACCACTAGGTTCCTATACCACTGGGTTCCTATACCACTGGGTTCCTATACCACTGGGTTCCTATACCACTGGGTTCTTATACCACTAGGTTCCTATACCACTGGGTTCCTATACCACTGGGTTCCTATACCACTAGGTTCCTATTTCACTGGGTTCCTATATCACTGGGTTCCTATACCACTGGGTTCCTATACCACTGGGTTCCTATACCACTAGGTTCCTATTTCACTAGGTTCCTATACCACTGGGTTCCTATACCACTGGGTCCTTAGACCACTGGGTTCCTATACCACTGGGTTCATATATGACTTGGTTCCTATATTACTGGGTTCCTATATTACTGGGTTCCTATACCACTGGGTTCATATATGACTTGGTTCCTATATTACTGGGTTCCTATATTACTGGGTTCCTATACCACTGGGTTCCTATATCACGGGGTTCCTATACCACTGGGTTCCTATATCACGGGGTTCCTATACCACTGGGTTCCTATATCACGGGGTTCCTATACCACTGGGTTCCTATACCACTGGGTTCCTATACCACTGGGTTCCTATATCACGGGGTTCCTATACCACTGAGTTCCTATACCACTAGGTTCCTATACCACTGGGTTCCTATACCACTGGGTTCCTATACCACTGGGTTCCTATACCACTAGGTTCCTATACCACTGGGTTCCTATACCACTGGGTTCCTATACCACTGGGTTCCTATACCACTAGGTTCCTATATCACTGGGTTCCTATACCACTGGGTTCCTATACCACTGGGTTTCTTTTCCACTGGGTTCCTATACCACTGGGTTCCTTTTCCACTAGGTTCCTTATTACTGGGTTCCTATACCACTGGGTTCTTATACCACTAGGTTCCTATACCACTAGGTTCCTATATAACTGGGTCCCTATACCACTAGGTTCCTATACCACTGGGTTCCTATACCACTAGGTTCCTATATCACTGGGTTCCTATACCACTGGGTTCCTATACCACTGGGTTCCTTTTCCACTAGGTTCCTATATTTCTGGGTTCCTATACCACTAGGTTCCTATACGACTGGGTTCCTATACCACTGGGTTCCTATATTACTGGGTTCCTATACCACTGGGTTCCTATACCACTAGGTTCCTATACGACTGGGTTCCTATACCACTGGGTTCCTATACCACTGGGTTCCTATACCACTAGGTTCCTATACGACTGGGTTCCTATATCACTGGGTTCCTATACCACTGGGTTCCTATACCACTAGGTTCCTATACCACTGGGTTCCTTTACCACTAGGTTCCTATACCACTGGGTTCCTATACCACTAGGTTCCTATACCACTTGGTTCCTTATTACTGGGTTCCTTCACCACTAGGTTCCTATACCACTGGGTTCCTATATCACGGGGTTCCTATACCACTAGGTTCCTATACCACGGGGTTCCTATACCGCTAGGTTCCTATACCACTAGGTTCCTATACCACTAGGTTCCTATACCACTAGGTTCCTATACCACTGGGTTCCTATATCACGGGGTTCCTATACCACTGGGTTCCTATTTCACGGGGTTCCTATACCACTAGGTTCCTATACCACTGGGTTCCTATACCACTGGGTTCCTATACCACTGGGTTCCTATACCACTAGGTTCCTATACCACTGGGTTCCTATACCACTGGGTTCCTATACCACTAGGTTCCTATATCACTGGGTTCCTATAGGACTGGGTTCCTATACCACTGGGTTCCTATACCACTGGGTTCCTTTTCCACTGGGTTCCTTTTCCACTAGGTTCCTTATTACTGGGTTCCTATACCACTGGGTTCTTATACCACTAGGTTCCTATACCACTGGGTTCCTATACCACTGGGTTCCTATATCACTGGGTTCCTATACCACTAGGTTCCTATACCACTAGGTTCCTTTTCCACTGGGTTCCTTTTCCACTAGGTTCCTTATTACTGGGTTCCTATACCACTGGGTTCTTATACCACTAGGTTCCTATACCACTGGGTTCCTATACCACTGGGTTCCTATACCACTGGGTTCCTATTCCACTAGGTTCCTATATTTCTGGGTTCCTATACCACTAGGTTCCTATACGACTGGGTTCCTATACCACTGGGTTCCTATACCACTGGGTTCCTATAACACTAGGTTCCTATACGACTGGGTTCCTATATCACTGGGTTCCTATACCACTGGGTTCCTATATCACTAGGTTCCTAAACCACTGGGTTCGTTTACCACTAGGTTCCTATACCACTAGTTTCCTATATAACTGGGTCCCTATACCACTAGGTTCCTATTTCACTGGGTTCCTTATTACTGGGTTCCTATACCACTGGGTTCCTATACCACTAGGTTCCTATACGACTGGGTTCCTATACCACTGGGTTCCTATACCACTGGGTTCCTATACCACTAGGTTCCTATACGACTGGGTTCCTATATCACTGGGTTCCTATACCACTGGGTTCCTATACCACGGGGTTCCTATACCACTAGGTTCCTATACCACTAGGTTCCTATACCACTAGGTTCCTATACCACTAGGTTCCTATACCACTGGGTTCCTATATCAAGGGGTTCCTATACCACTGGGTTCCTATTTCACGGGGTTCCTATACCACTAGGTTCCTATACCACTGGGTTCCTATACCACTGGGTTCCTATACCACTGGGTTCCTATACCACTAGGTTCCTATACCACTGGGTTCCTATACCACTGGGTTCCTATACCACTAGGTTCCTATACCACTGGGTTCCTATACCACTGGGTTCCTATACCACTGGGTTCCTTTTCCACTGGGTTCCTTTTCCACTAGGTTCCTTATTACTGGGTTCCTATACCACTGGGTTCTTATACCACTAGGTTCCTATACCACTGGGTTCCTATACCACTGGGTTCCTATATCACTGGGTTCCTATACCACTAGGTTCCTATACCACTGGGTTCCTTTTCCACTGGGTTCCTTTTCCACTAGGTTCCTTATTACTGGGTTCCTATACCACTGGGTTCTTATACCACTAGGTTCCTATACCACTGGGTTCCTATACCACTGGGTTCCTATACCACTGGGTTCCTTTTCCACTAGGTTCCTATATTTCTGGGTTCCTATACCACTAGGTTCCTATACGACTGGGTTCCTATACCACTGGGTTCCTATACCACTGGGTTCCTATACCACTAGGTTCCTATACGACTGGGTTCCTATATCACTGGGTTCCTATACCACTGGGTTCCTATATCACTAGGTTCCTAAACCACTGGGTTCGTTTACCACTAGGTTCCTATACCACTAGTTTCCTATATAACTGGGTCCCTATACCACTAGGTTCCTATTTCACTGGGTTCCCTATTACTGGGTTCCTATACCACTGGGTTCCTATAACAATTGGTTCCTATGTCACTTTGTTCCTATATCAATTGGTTCCTATACCACTGGGTTCCTATAACAATTGGTTCCTATATCACTGGGTTCCTATATCACTGGGTTCTTAGACCACTGGGTTCCTATATCAATTGGTTCCTATATCACTAGGTTCCTATATCAATTGGTTCCTATATAACTAGGTTCCTATATCACTGGGTTCCTATACCACTAGGTTCCTATACCACTGGGTTCCTATACCACTAGGTTCCTATACCACTGGGTTCCTATACCACTGGGTTCCTATATCACTGGGTTCCTATACCACTGGGTTCCTATATCACTGGGTTCCTATATCACTGGGTTCCTATACCACTGGGTTCTTATACCACCGGGTTCCTATACCACTGGGTTCCTATATCACTGGGTTCCTATACCACTAGGTTCCTATACCACTAGGTTCCTATACCACTAGGTTCCTATACCACTGGGTTCCTATACCACTGGGTTCCTATACCACTAGGTTCCTATACCACTGGGTTCCTATACCACTAGGTTCCTTTACCACTAGGTTCCTATACCACTGGGTTCCTATACCACTAGGTTCCTATATTACTGGGTTCCTATACCACTAGGTTCCTATACCACTGGGTTCCTATATCACTGGGTTCCTATACCACTTGGTTCCTATACCACTGGGTTCCTATACCACTGGGTTCCTATACCACTGAGTTCCTATACCACTATGTTCCTATATCACTGGGTTCCTATACCACTAGGTTCCTATACCACTAGGTTCCTATACCACTAGGTTCCTATATCACTGGGTTCCTATACCACTGGGTTCCTATACCACTAGGTTCCTATACCACTAGGTTCCTATACCACTATGTTCCTATATCACTGGTTCCTATACCACTGGGTTCCTATACCACTAGGTTCCTATATTACTGGGTTCCTATACCACTAGGTTCCTATACCACTAGGTTCCTATACCACTGGGTTTCTATATTACTGGGTTCCTATACCACTGGGTTCCTATACCACCGGGTTCCTATACCACTGGGTTCCTATACCACTGGGTTCCTATACCACTAGGTTCCTATACCACTGGGTTCCTATACCACTGGGTTCCTATACCACTGGGTTCCTATACCACTAGGTTCCTATACCACTGGGTTCCTATACCACTGGGTTCCTATACCACTGGGTTCCTATACCACTGGGTTCTTATACCACTAGGTTCCTATACCACTGGGTTCCTATACCACTGGGTTCCTATACCACTAGGTTCCTATTTCACTGGGTTCCTATATCACTGGGTTCCTATACCACTGGGTTCCTATACCACTGGGTTCCTATACCACTAGGTTCCTATTTCACTAGGTTCCTATACCACTGGGTTCCTATACCACTGGGTCCTTAGACCACTGGGTTCCTATACCACTGGGTTCATATATGACTTGGTTCCTATATTACTGGGTTCCTATATTACTGGGTTCCTATACCACTGGGTTCATATATGACTTGGTTCCTATATTACTGGGTTCCTATATTACTGGGTTCCTATACCACTGGGTTCCTATATCACGGGGTTCCTATACCACTGGGTTCCTATATCACGGGGTTCCTATACCACTGGGTTCCTATATCACGGGGTTCCTATACCACTGGGTTCCTATACCACTGGGTTCCTATACCACTGGGTTCCTATATCACGGGGTTCCTATACCACTGAGTTCCTATACCACTAGGTTCCTATACCACTGGGTTCCTATACCACTGGGTTCCTATACCACTGGGTTCCTATACCACTAGGTTCCTATACCACTGGGTTCCTATACCACTGGGTTCCTATACCACTGGGTTCCTATACCACTAGGTTCCTATATCACTGGGTTCCTATACCACTGGGTTCCTATACCACTGGGTTTCTTTTCCACTGGGTTCCTATACCACTGGGTTCCTTTTCCACTAGGTTCCTTATTACTGGGTTCCTATACCACTGGGTTCTTATACCACTAGGTTCCTATACCACTAGGTTCCTATATAACTGGGTCCCTATACCACTAGGTTCCTATACCACTGGGTTCCTATACCACTAGGTTCCTATATCACTGGGTTCCTATACCACTGGGTTCCTATACCACTGGGTTCCTTTTCCACTAGGTTCCTATATTTCTGGGTTCCTATACCACTAGGTTCCTATACGACTGGGTTCCTATACCACTGGGTTCCTATATTACTGGGTTCCTATACCACTGGGTTCCTATACCACTAGGTTCCTATACGACTGGGTTCCTATACCACTGGGTTCCTATACCACTGGGTTCCTATACCACTAGGTTCCTATACGACTGGGTTCCTATATCACTGGGTTCCTATACCACTGGGTTCCTATACCACTAGGTTCCTATACCACTGGGTTCCTTTACCACTAGGTTCCTATACCACTGGGTTCCTATACCACTAGGTTCCTATACCACTTGGTTCCTTATTACTGGGTTCCTTCACCACTAGGTTCCTATACCACTGGGTTCCTATATCACGGGGTTCCTATACCACTAGGTTCCTATACCACGGGGTTCCTATACCGCTAGGTTCCTATACCACTAGGTTCCTATACCACTAGGTTCCTATACCACTAGGTTCCTATACCACTGGGTTCCTATATCACGGGGTTCCTATACCACTGGGTTCCTATTTCACGGGGTTCCTATACCACTAGGTTCCTATACCACTGGGTTCCTATACCACTGGGTTCCTATACCACTGGGTTCCTATACCACTAGGTTCCTATACCACTGGGTTCCTATACCACTGGGTTCCTATACCACTAGGTTCCTATATCACTGGGTTCCTATAGCACTGGGTTCCTATACCACTGGGTTCCTATACCACTGGGTTCCTTTTCCACTGGGTTCCTTTTCCACTAGGTTCCTTATTACTGGGTTCCTATACCACTGGGTTCTTATACCACTAGGTTCCTATACCACTGGGTTCCTATACCACTGGGTTCCTATATCACTGGGTTCCTATACCACTAGGTTCCTATACCACTAGGTTCCTTTTCCACTGGGTTCCTTTTCCACTAGGTTCCTTATTACTGGGTTCCTATACCACTGGGTTCTTATACCACTAGGTTCCTATACCACTGGGTTCCTATACCACTGGGTTCCTATACCACTGGGTTCCTATTCCACTAGGTTCCTATATTTCTGGGTTCCTATACCACTAGGTTCCTATACGACTGGGTTCCTATACCACTGGGTTCCTATACCACTGGGTTCCTATAACACTAGGTTCCTATACGACTGGGTTCCTATATCACTGGGTTCCTATACCACTGGGTTCCTATATCACTAGGTTCCTAAACCACTGGGTTCGTTTACCACTAGGTTCCTATACCACTAGTTTCCTATATAACTGGGTCCCTATACCACTAGGTTCCTATTTCACTGGGTTCCTTATTACTGGGTTCCTATACCACTGGGTTCCTATAACAATTGGTTCCTATGTCACTTTGTTCCTATATCAATTGGTTCCTATACCACTGGGTTCCTATAACAATTGGTTCCTATATCACTGGGTTCCTATATCACTGGGTTCTTAGACCACTGGGTTCCTATATCAATTGGTTCCTATATCACTAGGTTCCTATATCAATTGGTTCCTATATCACTAGGTTCCTATATCACTGGGTTCCTATACCACTAGGTTCCTATACCACTGGGTTCCTATACCACTAGGTTCCTATACCACTGGGTTCCTATACCACTGGGTTCCTATATCACTGGGTTCCTATACCACTGGGTTCCTATATCACTGGGTTCCTATATCACTGGGTTCCTATACCACTGGGTTCTTATACCACCGGGTTCCTGTACCACTGGGTTCCTATATCACTGGGTTCCTATACCACTAGGTTCCTATACCACTAGGTTCCTATACCACTGGGTTCCTATACCACTGGGTTCCTATACCACTAGGTTCCTATACCACTGGGTTCCTATACCACTAGGTTCCTTTACCACTAGGTTCCTATACCACTGGGTTCCTATACCACTAGGTTCCTATATTACTGGGTTCCTATACCACTAGGTTCCTATACCACTGGGTTCCTATATCACTGGGTTCCTATACCACTGGGTTCCTATACCACTGGGTTCCTATACCACTGGGTTCCTATACCACTGAGTTCCTATACCACTATGTTCCTATATCACTGGGTTCCTATACCACTAGGTTCCTATACCACTAGGTTCCTATATCACTGGGTTCCTATACCACTGGGTTCCTATACCACTAGGTTCCTATACCACTATGTTCCTATACCACTATGTTCCTATATCACTGGTTCCTATACCACTGGGTTCCTATACCACTAGGTTCCTATATTACTGGGTTCCTATACCACTAGGTTCCTATACCACTAGGTTCCTATACCACTGGGTTCCTATATTACTGGGTTCCTATACCACTGGGTTCCTATACCACCGGGTTCCTATACCACTGGGTTCCTATACCACTGGGTTCCTATACCACTAGGTTCCTATATTACTGGGTTCCTATACCACTAGGTTCCTATACCACTGGGTTCCTATATCACTGGGTTCCTATATTACTGGGTTCCTATACCTCTGGGTTCCTATACCACTGGGTTCCTATATCACTGGGTTCCTATACCACTAGGTTCCTATACCACTATGTTCCTATATCACTGGTTCCTATACCACTGAGTTCCTATACCACTAGGTTCCTTTTCCACTAGGTTCCTATATTTCTGGGTTCCTATACCACTAGGTTCCTATACGACTGGGTTCCTATATCACTAAGTTCCTATACCACTGGGTTCTTAGACTACTGGGTTCCTATATTACTGGGTTCCTATACCACTGGGTTCCTATACCACTAGGTTCTTAGACTACTGGGTTCCTATACCACTGGGTTCCTATACCACTAGGTTCTTAGACCACTGGGTTCCTATATCACTGGGTTCCTATACCACTTGGTTCCTATACCACTGGGTTCTTATACCACTGCGTTCTTATACCACTGGGTTCTTATACCACTGGGTTCCTATACCACTAGGTTCCTATACCACTGGGTTCCTATACCACTAGGTTCCTCCACCACTAGGTTCCTATACCACTAGGTTCCTATACCACTGGGTTCCTATACCACTAGGTTCCTATATTACTGGGTTCCTATACCACTAGGTTCCTATACCACTAGGTTCCTATATCACTGGGTCCCTATACCACTAGGTTCCTATTTCACTGGGTTCCTATACCACTGGGTTCCTATACCACTGGGTCCCTATACCACTAGGTTCCTATATCACTGGGTTCCTATACCACTGGGTTCCTATACCACTGGGTTCCTATGTCACTTTGTTCCTATATCAATTGGTTCCTATATCACTGGGTTCCTATACCACTGGGTTCCTATATCACTGATTTCCTTTTCCACTGGGTTCCTATATTGCTGGGTTCCTATACCACTAGGTTCCTATATTTTGGGTTCCTATACCACAAGGTTCCTATACCACTAGGTTCCTCTGTTAATTGGGTTCCTATACCACTAGGTTCCTATATTACTGGGTTCCTATACCACCGGGTTCCTATATTACTGGGTTCCTATACCACTGGGTTCCTATATTGCTGGGTTCCAATACCAATTGGTTCCTATATTTTGGGTTCCTATACCACAAGGTTCCTATACCACTAGGTTCCTCTATTAATTGGGTTCCTATACCACTAGGTTCCTATACCATTGGGTTCCTATACCACTAGGTTCCTATATTACTGGGTTCCTATACCACCGGGTTCCTATATTACTGGGTTCCAATACCACTGGGTTCCTATACCACTGGGTTCCTATACCACTGAGTTCCTATACCACTGGGTTCCTATACCACTATGTTCCTATATCACTGGGTTTCTATACCACTGAGTTCCTATACCACTGGGTTCCTATACCACTGGGTTCCTATACCACTAGGTTCCTATATCACTGGGTTCCTATACCACTGGGTTCCTATACCACTGGGTTCCTATACCACTGGGTTCCTTTTCCACTGGGTTCCTTTTCCACTAGGGTCCTTATTACTGGGTTCCTATACCACTGGGTTCTTATACCACTAGGTTCCTATATAACTGGGTCCCTATACCACTAGGTTCCTATACCACTGGGTTCCTATATCACGGGGTTCCTATACCACTGGGTTCCTATATCACTGGGTTCCTATATCACTGGGTTCCTATACCACTGGGTTCCTATACCACTGGGTTCCTTTTCCACTAGGTTCCTATATTTCTGGGTTCCTATACCACTAGGTTCCTATACGACTGGGTTCCTATACCACTGGGTTCCTATACCACTGGGTTCCTATATTACTGGGTTCCTATACCACTGGGTTCCTATACCACTAGGTTCCTATACGACTGGGTTCCTATACCACTGGGTTCCTATACCACTGGGTTCCTATACCACTAGGTTCCTATACGACTGGGTTCCTATATCACTGGGTTCCTATACCACTGGGTTCCTATACCACTAGGTTCCTATACCACTGGGTTCCTTTACCACTAGGTTCCTATACCACTGGGTTCCTATACCACTAGGTTCCTATACCACTTGGTTCCTTATTACTGGGTTCCTTCACCACTAGGTTCCTATACCACTGGGTTCCTATATCACGGGGTTCCTATACCACTGGGTTCCTATTTCACGGGGTTCCTATACCACTAGGTTCCTATACCACTGGGTTCCTATACCACTGGGTTCCTATACCACTGGGTTCCTATACCACTGGGTTCCTATACCACTAGGTTCCTATACCACTGGGTTCCTATACCACTGGGTTCCTATACCACTGGGTTCCTATACCACTAGGTTCCTATATCACTGGGTTCCTATATCACTGGGTTCCTATACCACTGGGTTCCTATACCACTGGGTTCCTATACCACTGGGTTCCTTTTCCACTGGGTTCCTTTTCCACTAGGTTCCTTATTACTGGGTTCCTATACCACTGGGTTCCTTTTCCACTAGGTTCCTATATTTCTGGGTTCCTATACCACTAGGTTCCTATACGACTGGGTTCCTATACCACTGGGTTCCTATACCACTGGGTTCCTATACCACTAGGTTCCTATATGACTGGGTTCCTATATCACTGGGTTCCTATACCACTGGGTTCCTATATCACTAGGTTCCTAAACCACTGGGTTCCTTTACCACTAGGTTCCTATACCACTAGTTTCCTATATAACTGGGTCCCTATACCACTAGGTTCCTATTTCACTGGGTTCCTTATTACTGGGTTCCTATACCACTGGGTTCCTATAACAATTGGTTCCTATGTCACTTTGTTCCTATATCAATTGGTTCCTATACCACTGGGTTCCTATAACAATTGGTTCCTATATCACTGGGTTCCTATATCACTGGGTTCTTAGACCACTGGGTTCCTATATCAATTGGTTCCTATATCACTAGGTTCCTATATCAATTGGTTCCTATATCACTAGGTTCCTATATCACTGGGTTCCTATACCACTAGGTTCCTATACCACTGGGTTCCTATACCACTAGGTTCCTATACCACTGGGTTCCTATACCACTAGGTTCCTATACCACTGGGTTCCTATACCACTAGGTTCCTATACCACTGGGTTCCTATATCACTGGGTACCTATACCACTAGGTTCCTATACCACTAGGTTCCTATACCACTAGGTTCCTATACCACTAGGTTCCTATACCACTGGGTTCCTATACCACTGATTTCCTATACCACTAGGTTCCTATACCACTGGGTTCCTATACCACTGGGTCCCTATACCACTAGGTTCCTTTACCACTAGTTTCCTATACCACTGGGTTCCTATACCACTAGGTTCCTATACCACTGGGTTCCTATACCACTGGGTTCTTATACCACCGGGTTCCTATACCACTGGGTTCCTATATCACTGGGTTCCTATACCACTAGGTTCCTATACCACTAGGTTCCTATACCACTAGGTTCCTATACCACTGGGTTCCTATACCACTGGGTTCCTATACCACTAGGTTCCTATACCACTGGGTTCCTATACCACTGGGTCCCTATACCACTAGGTTCCTTTACCACTAGGTTCCTATACCACTGGGTTCCTATGCCACTAGGTTCCTATATTACTGGGTTCCTATACCACTAGGTTCCTATACCACTGGGTTCCTATATCACTGGGTTCCTATACCACTGGGTTCCTATACCACTGGGTTCCTATACCACTGGGTTCCTATATCACTGGGTTCCTATACCACTAGGTTCCTATACCACTATGTTCCTATATCACTGGTTCCTATACCACTGGGTTCCTATTCCACTAGGTTCCTATATTACTGGGTTCCTATACCACTAGGTTCCTATACCACTAGGTTCCTATACCACTGGGTTCCTATATTACTGGGTTCCTATACCACTGGGTTCCTATACCACCGGGTTCCTATACCACTGGGTTCCTATACCACTGGGTTCCTATACCACTAGGTTCCTATATTACTGGGTTCCTATACCACTAGGTTCCTATACCACTGGGTTTCTATATCACTGGGTTCCTATATTACTGGGTTCCTATACCACTGGGTTCCTATACCACTGGGTTCCTATATCACTGGGTTCCTATACCACTAGGTTCCTATACCACTATGTTCCTATATCACTGGTTCCTATACCACTGAGTTCCTATACCACTAGGTTCCTTTTCCAATAGGTTCCTATATTTCTGGGTTCCTATACCACTAGGTTCCTATACGACTGGGTTCCTATATCACTAAGTTCCTATACCACTGGGTTCTTAGACTACTGGGTTCCTATATTACTGGGTTCCTATACCACTGGGTTCCTATACCACCGGGTTCCTATACCACTAGGTTCTTAGACTACTGGGTTCCTATATCACTGGGTTCCTATACCACTAGGTTCTTAGACCACTGGGTTCCTATATCACTGGGTTCCTATACCACTTGGTTCCTATACCACTGGGTTCTTATACCACTGGGTTCTTATACCACTGGGTTCCTATACCACTAGGTTCCTATACCACTGGGTTCCTATACCACTAGGTTCCTCCACCACTAGGTTCCTATACCACTAGGTTCCTATACCACTGGGTTCCTATACCACTAGGTTCCTATATTACTGGGTTCCTATACCACTAGGTTCCTATACCACTAGGTTCCTATATCACTGGGTCCCTATACCACTAGGTTCCTATTTCACTGGGTTCCTATATCAATTGGTTCCTATACCACTGGGTTCCTATATTAATTGGTTCCTATGTCACTTTGTTCCTATATCAATTGGTTCCTATATCACTGGGTTCCTATACCACTGGGTTCCTATATCACTGATTTCCTTTTCCACTGGGTTCCTATATTGCTGGGTTCCTATACCACTAGGTTCCTATATTTTGGGTTCCTATACCACAAGGTTCCTATACCACTAGGTTCCTCTATTAATTGGGTTCCTATACCACTAGGTTCCTATATTACTGGGTTCCTATATTACTGGGTTCCTATACCACTGGGTTCCTATACCACTGGGTTCCTATACCACTGAGTTCCTATACCACTGGGTTCCTATACCACTAGGTTCCTATATCACTGGGTTCCTATACCACTGAGTTCCTATATCACTGGGTTCCTATATCACTGGGTTCCTATACCACTAGGTTCCTATATCACTAGGTTCCTATATCACTGGGTTCCTATACCACTGAGTTCCTATACCACTGGGTTCCTATACCACTAGGTTCCTATATCACTAGGTTCCTATACCACTAGGTTCCTATATCACTGGGTTCCTATACCACTGGGTTCCTATATCACTAGGTTCCTATACCACTGGGTTCATATAACAGTATTAGGTATAGCATTATTAGTTATTAAAGTTTTAGTTATAACAGTATTAGTTATTACATTATTAGTTATTACAGTATTAGGACAATGATGACGATAGAACCACACCCATTCATTCTCAACAAACACCCAGTTAGTCAGTGGTATGACACAACGACAGGATCACTCACTGTGGAGAAGAATCTTAAAAGGACACTCTGCAACGTCTAAGCGAAAATCAAAACATTTGAATGTTCTCCTGTGATCACAGGACAGTTGGAGTCATTTGAATGTTCTCCTGTGATCACAGGACAGTTGGAGTCATTTGAATGTTCTCCTGTGATCACAGTACAGTTGGAGTCATTTGAATGTTCTCCTGTGATCACAGGACAGTTGGAGTCATTTGAATGTTCTCCTGTGATCACAGTACAGTTGGAGTCATTTGAATGTTCTCCTGTGATCACAGTGCAGTAGGAGCCATTTGAATGTTCTCCTGTGATCACAGTACAGTAGGAGCCATTTGAATGTTCTCCTGTGATCACAGTACAGTTGGAGTCATTTGAATGTTCTCCTGTGATCACAGTGCAGTAGGAGCCATTTGAATGTTCTCCTGTGATCACAGTACAGTAGGAGCCATTTGAATGTTCTCCTGTGATCACAGTACAGTTGGAGTCATTTGAATGTTCTCTTGTGATCACAGTGCAGTAGGAGCCATTTGAATGTTCTCCTGTGATCACAGTACAGTTGGAGTCATTTGAATGTTGAGGTGATGGAGTGAAATCTCACTATGTTAATATATGTTCAGATCCACACAACACCCCATAATGACAAATCAAAAACTGTTTTTTTTTAATGTAAATAAGATATTTCTGTTTTTTGCTTTGTCATTATGGGGTATTGTGTGTAGACTGATGAGAAAAAAAATGTATTTAATCCATTTTAGAATAAGGCTGTAATGTAACAAAATGTGGAAAAAGGGAAGGGGTCTGATTACATTCCGAAGGCACTGTACGTACAGCACATACACACAAAGCTACAAGGACACTGTAGCTCACCACACTCAGTGGAGATGACTCTCCCATTACATATTAACCTCTAGAGATGACTCTCCTATTACATATTAACCTTTAGAACTGACTCTCACTGATAGAGAGAGAGATGATAGAGAGAGATGATAGAGGTATAATAGAGAGAGAGATGATAGAGAGAGAGAGAGAGGATATAAATGATGGAGAGAGATTATATAAATGATGGAGAGAGATGATATAAATGATGGAGAGAGATGATAGAGAGAAAGAGATGATAGAGAGAAATGTGATAGAGTTGAATTGAATTGAGAGATGATAGAGAGAGATGATATATATATATATATATAGAGAGAGAGACTATTAAAGACTACCAGAACCCACTGGATTCTGCAATTACCTTGAATGAGCAACAACCCAAAAAGGCATGTGGTGTTGATGGTATCCTCAATGAAATTGTAAAATATACATACCACAAATTACAATTGGCTATACTTAAACTCTAACATCATCCTTAGCTCTGGCATCTTCCCCAATATTTGGAACCAAGGACTGATCACCCAAATCCACAAAAGTGGAGACAAATTTGACCCCAATAACTACCGTGGGATATGCGTCAACAGCAACCTTGGGAAAATCCTCTGTATTATCATTCAAAGCAGACTCGTTCATTTCCTCAGTGAAAACAATGTACTGAGCAAATGTCAAATTGGCTTTTTACCAAATTACCGTACCGCAGACCACGTATTCACTCTGCACACCCTAATTGACAAACAAACAAACCAAAAACAAAACAAAGGCAAAGTCTTCTCATGCTTTGTTGATTTCAAAAAAGCCTTCGACTCAATTTGGCACGAGGGTCTGCTATACAAATTGATGGAAAGTGGTGTTGGGGGAAAAACATACAACAATATAAAATCCATGTACACAAACAAGTGTCCGGTTAAAATAGGCAAAAAAACACACACATTTCTCTTCAACATGTATATCAACTAATTGGCGCGGGCACTAGAAAAGTCTGCAGCACCCGGCCTCACCCTACTAGAATCTGAAGTAAAATGTCTACTATTTGCTGGTGAACTGGTGCTTCTGTCACCAACCAAGGAGGGCCTACAGCAGCACTTAGATATTCTGCACAGATTCTGCCAGACCTGGGCCCTGACAGTAAACCTCAGTAAGACCAAAATAATGGTGTTCCAAAAAAGGTCCAGTCACCAGGACCACAAATACAAATTCCATCTAGACACCGTTGCCCTAGAGCACATAAAAAACTATACATACCTTGGCCTAAACATCAGCGCCACAGGTAACTTCTACAAAACTGTGAACGATCTGAGAGACAAGGCAAGAAGGGCATTCTATGCCATCAAAAGGAACATAAAATTCAACATACCAATTAGGATCTGGCTAAAAATATTTGAATCAGTCATAGAACCCATTGCCCTTTATGGTTGTGAGGTCTGGGGTCCGCTCACCAATCAAGAATTCACAAAATGGGACAAACACCAAATTGAGACTCTGCATGCATAATTCTGCAAAAATATCCTCTGTGTACAACGTAGAACACCAAATAATGCATGCAGAGCAGAATTAGGCTGATACCCTCTAATTATCAAAATCTAGAAAAGAACCACCTAAAAGGAAGCGATTCCCAAACCTTCCATAACAAAGCCATCACCTACAGAGAGATGAACCTGGAGAAGAGTCCCCTAAGCAAGCTGGTCATGGGGCTCTGTTCACAAACACACCCCACAGAGCCCCAGGACAGCAACACAATTAGACCCAACCAAATCATGAGAAAACAAAAAGATAATTACTTGATAGATTGGAAAGAAAGAATTAACAACAAAAAAACAGAGCAAACTAGAATGCTATTTGGCCCTAATCAGAGAGTACACAGTGGCAGAATACCTGACCGCTGTGACTGACCCAAACCTAAGGAAACCTTTGACTATGTACAGACTCAGTAATCATAGCCTTGCTATTGAGAAAGGCCGGGAATGGCAGACCTGGCTCTCAAGAGAAGACAGGCTATGTGCACACTGCCCACAAAATGAGGTGGAAACTGAGCTGCACTTCCTAACCTCCTGCCAAATGTATGACCATATTAGAGACGCATATTTCCCTCAGATTACACAGATCCACAAAGAATTCGAAAACAAACACAATTCTGATGAACTCCCATATCTACTGGGTGAAATACCACAGTGTGCCATCACAGCAGCAAGATTTGTGACCTGTTGCCACAAGAAAAGGTCAACATGTGAAGAACAAACACCATTGTAAATACAACCCATATTTATGCTTATTTATTTTCCATTTTGTACTTTAACCATTTGTACATCGTTACAACACTGTATATAGACATAATATGACATTTGTAATGTCTTTATTCTTTTGGAACTTCTGTGAATGGAATGTTTACTGTTAATTTGAGGGAATTGAGAGAGATGAGAGAGATAGAGAGATTAACTATTTGCACATGTTTACAACACTGTACATAGCCAATAATACAACATTAGACATTTATATTATTTTAAAACTTTTGTTAGTGTAATGTTTACTGTTAATTTCTGATTTCCCTTGTTTATTGTCTATTCCATTTGCTTTGGCAATGTAAACATGTTTCCATGCCAATAAAGCTCTTTGAATTACATTTAAATAGAGAGAGATGATAGAGAGAGAGAGAGAGAGAGAGAGAGAGAGAGAGAGAGAGAGAGAGAGAGAGAGAGAGAGAGAGAGAGAGAGAGAGAGAGAGAGAGAGACAGAGACAGAGAGAGAAACTCAGGATTAAACTCCTCCTGAGACTGACAGAGAGACTGAGACAAAGAGAAAGAGAGAGATAGAGAGCGATAGCAAGAGAGAGAGTGAAAGAGAGGATTCAGAAAAACAGATGAAACATGAAGTAGATAGTAATTTCATCCAGTAGATAGTAATGTTATCCAGTAGATGGTAATGTTATCCAGTAGATGGTAATGTTATCCAGTAGATGGTAATGTTATCCAGTAGATAGTAGTGTTATCCAGTAGATGGTAGTGTTATCCAGTAGATGGTAATGTTAGCCAGTAGATGGTAATGTTATCCAGTAGATAGTAGTGTTATCCAGTAGATGGTAATGTTATCCAGTAGATAGTAGTGTTATCCAGTAGATAGTAGTGTTATCCAGTAGATGGTAATGTTATCCAGTAGATTGTAATGTTATCCCGTAGATATTAATGTTATCCAGTAGATGGTAGTGTTATCCAGTAGATAGTAGTGTTATCCAGTAGATAGTAGTGTTATCCAGTAGATAGTAATGTTATCCAGTAGATGGTAATGTTATCCAGTAGATGGTAATGTTATCCAGTAGATAGTAGTGTTATCCAGTAGATGGAAATGTTATCCAGTAGATAGTAGTGTTATCCAGTAGATGGTAATGTTATCCAGTAGATGGTATTTCATCCAGTAGATAGTAGTGTTATCCAGTAGATAGTAATGTTATCCAGTAGATGGTAATGTTATCCAGTAGATGGTAATGTTATCCAGTAGATAGTAGTGTTATCCAGTAGATGGAAATGTTATCCAGTAGATAGTAGTGTTATCCAGTAGATGGTAATGTTATCCAGTAGATGGTAATGTTATCCAGTAGATGGTAATGTTATCCAGTAGATAGTAGTGTTATCCAGTAGATGGTAATGTTATCCAGTAGATAGTAGTGTTATCCAGTAGATAGTAATGTTATCCAGTAGATAGTAGTGTTATCCAGTAGATGGTAATGTTATCCAGTAGATGGTAATGTTATCCAGTAGATGGTAATGTTATCCAGTAGATAGTAGTGTTATCCAGTAGATGGTAATGTTATCCAGTAGATAGTAGTGTTATCCAGTAGATAGTAATGTTATCCAGTAGATAGTAGTGTTATCCAGTAGATAGTAATGTTATCCAGTAGATAGTAGTGTTATCCAGTAGATGGTAATGTTATCCAGTAGATGGTATTTCATCCAGTAGATAGTAGTGTTATCCAGTAGATAGTAATGTTATCCAGTAGATTGTAATGTTATCCCGTAGATATTAATGTTATCCAGTAGATAGTAGTGTTATCCAGTAGATAGTAATGTTATCCAGTAGATAGTAGTGTTATCCAGTAGATGGTAATGTTATCCAGTAGATGGTATTTCATCCAGTAGATAGTAGTGTTATCCAGTAGATAGTAATGTTATCCAGTAGATTGTAATGTTATCCCGTAGATATTAATGTTATCCAGTAGATAGTAGTGTTATCCAGTAGATAGTAATGTTATCCAGTAGATAGTAGTGCTATCCAGTAGATAGTAATGTTATCCAGTAGATGGTAATGTTATCCAGTAGATGGTAATGTTATCCAGTAGATAGCAGTGTTATCCAGTAGATGGAAATGTTATCCAGTAGATAGTAGTGTTATCCAGTAGATGGTAATGTTATCCAGTAGATGGTAATGTTATCCAGTAGATAGTAATGTTATCCAGTAGATAGTAGTGTTATCCAGTAGATGGTAATGTTATCCAGTAGATAGTAGTGTTATCCAGTAGATAGTAATGTTATCCAGTAGATAGTAGTGTTATCCAGTAGATAGTAATGTTATCCAGTAGATAGTAGTGTTATCCAGTAGATGGTAATGTTATCCAGTAGATGGTAATGTTATCCAGTAGATGGTAATGTTATCCAGTAGATAGTAGTGTTATCCAGTAGATGGTAATGTTATCCAGTAGATAGTAGTGTTATCCAGTAGATAGTAATGTTATCCAGTAGATAGTAGTGTTATCCAGTAGATAGTAATGTTATCCAGTAGATAGTAGTGTTATCCAGTAGATGGTAATGTTATCCAGTAGATGGTATTTCATCCAGTAGATAGTAGTGTTATCCAGTAGATAGTAATGTTATCCAGTAGATTGTAATGTTATCCCGTAGATATTAATGTTATCCAGTAGATAGTAGTGTTATCCAGTAGATAGTAATGTTATCCAGTAGATAGTAGTGTTATCCAGTAGATGGTAATGTTATCCAGTAGATGGTATTGTTATTCAGTGCTTTAATCTTATCTAAACATGAATGAACAGATGTAACAAACAGCTGGGTAAAGTGATGAAGTTGAATTATTTGGTAGTTGTGCTGTGATCTTTCTGCTACCTCATGGAGTCAGGAGAGCAGACTGAAGGGTCACGGAGTCAGGAGAGCAGACTGAAGATTCAGGGAGTCAGGAGAGCAGACTGAAGGGTCACGGAGTCAGGAGAGCAGACTGAAGGGTCACGGAGTCAGGAGAGCAGACTGAAGGGTCACGGAGTCAGGAGAGCTGACTGAAGAGTCAGGGAGTCAGGAGAGCAGACTGAAGGGTCCAGATGTCCAGTCTTTTAGACCGTAGATGTCCAGTCTTTTAGTCAATAGATGTCTGGTCTTTTAGAATGTCTTTATCTAGTATGGAGAGGATGAACAACATATTGTATGCCTGAACAATGACTCAAAACACGTACTGATACTCATGCACAAACACACAATATTTCAGCAATTGAATACACTGGGAACATGTTAAGGCATGCAATGGTAACATGATATGTAATATTCTGCTTTTGTTCTGTGCAGTATAATATTTCTCAGCTGTCTTTGTTTGAGCCTGAAGGAAATGTGAATGTGATATACTGGTAGGTTCTGGGAAATGGGTGGGAGCGAAGAGTTAGGTAGATTTTAAACAAGGTGACAATGTCTGTCTGGTAAATATTCCGGTAGATTGTGGTTGCAATGCCCCAGGAACAAACAAAGATCAATTGACATATCATTCTTATTGTTTTCCATTTTGACTTTCACTCTTTTGTGACTACACATTATATAAGGTCCTGGAAACAGTCATTTGTTGTACTGGTAATCACTGCTTCAGCTCAGAATGAAACACACCATCATTCTCGTATTGGGATGCATGCTGCTCTGCATTGGTAATATTTTCTACATCTTTCATTTGATTAGTTATATGTGTAATAAGACAGTTGTGTTACTTTCAGACTTAGGTTAAAATACCTGTGTAATTAAGTTTTTGTTATTTAAATACTTATATTCTGTATATCTGAGTATTTTCATATAATGTGGTGCCGAATAAACTTCATAAATTAGAAGTATTTGAAAGTATATTCAAAACATTGCCTATAAATATCCTACTATTTGAAACAATTCTCAAATACTTGTTTCCAAATACATGATCTCAAATACATGGGAGTATTTAAATATTTGAATATTTTCTAATACATGCCAATACTTTTTCCCTTGTATATTCAAATAAATCATATCCAAATATTTAAATTGAAATGTATGTGCATTGTGAAAGTAATTAAAATATTTGAAATATTATTTGAACCCAGGTTTGGTTACTTTACATGAATGTTTCTTGTAGCCGTCTCTTTTTCAGCAGCTCATGGTCTGCAGTGCTTCACCTGTAAAGATCCAGCAGACCCCACCTGCTCAGAACAAACCCTGGAGACCTGCAGTGAGGGACAAGTGTGTTCTACAAACACCAGCAGCTCTCTGCAATCCTCCGGTAAGGTTAAAAGTATCATTGTATCTTGCCAGAGAAAACCCTCTGAGACTGCAGTTGACTACTTGCATTAATAATTTACATTGTACATTTGAATGGACATACTAAGTAGTATTAACTTGTCACATGTTTTGAAATATCCCATTTGTTTGACTTTTAATACTGTAGTTGGTAATATCAGAGGACGCATCCATTTTACCATTTGGGAAGTTGACATTGATATCCGCTGGGGAAAAGACCGTACAGCAACCGACCGCAATGTTGGTATGTTAAAACTCTCAAAATCTGTGACTGGAATTGTTTTCATTGATTATGTTTTCATTAATTATTATAATAAGTGAGTTAGTACCTTGAGAAAGTATTCACACCCCTTGACTTTTTCCACATTTTGAAGGTGTGACAGCCTGAATTTAAAATTTATTAAATGTTTAGTTTTTTCAACCACACCACGGGAGAGTGTTGTTTAATGAGTTTATTTTTGATTTATTTATTTATTTTTTGATTTTTTTATTTCACCTTTATATTAACCAGGTAGGCTAGTTGAGAACAAGTTCTCATTTACAACTGCGACCTGGCCAAGATAAAGCAAAGCAGTTCGACACATACAACAACAGAGAGTTACACATGGAGTAAAACAAACATACAGTCAATAATACAGCAGAAAAATAAGTCTATATACAATGTGATCAAATGAGGTGAGATAAGGGAGGTAAAGGTAAAAAAAGGCCATGGTGGCAAAGTAAATACAATATAGCAAGTAAAACACTGGAATGGTAGATTTGTAGTAGAAGAAAGTGCAAAGTAGAAATAGAAATAATGGGGCGCAAAGGAGCAAAATAAATAAATAAATAAATACAGTAGGGGACGAGGTAGTTGTTTGGGCTAAATTATAGATGGGCTATGTACAGGTGCAGTGATATGTGAGCTGCTCTGACAGCTGGTGCTTAAAGCTAGTGAGGGAGATAAGTGTTTCCAGTTTCAGAGATTTTTGTAGTTCGTTCCAGTCATTGGTAGCAGAGAACTGGAAAGAGAGACGGCCAAAGAAGGAATTGGCTTTGGGGGTGACCAGAGAGATATACCTGCTGGAGCGCATGCTACAGGTGGGTGCTGCTATGGTGACCAGTGAGCGGAGATAAGGGGGGACTTTACCTAGCAGGGTCTTGTAGACGACCTGGAGCCAGTGGGTTTGGCGACGAGTATGAAGCGAGGGCCAGCCAACGAGAGCGTACAGGTCGCAGTGGTGGGTAGTATATCGGGCTTTGGTGACAAAACGGATGGCACTGTGATAGACTGCATCCAGCTTGTTGAGTAGGGTATTGGAGGCTATTTTGTAAATGACATCGCCGAAGTCGAGGATCGGTAGGATGGTCAGTTTTACGAGGGTATGTTTGGCAGCATGAGTGAAGGATGCTTTGTTGCGAAATAGGAAGCTAATTCTAGATTTAACTTTGGATTGGAGATGTTTGATGTGAGTCTGGAAGGAGAGCTTACAGTCTAACCAGACACCTAGGTATTTGTAATTGTCCACATATTCTAAGTCAGAACCGTCCAGAGTAGTGATGCTGGACGGGCGGGCAGGTGCAGGCAGCAATCGGTTGAAGAGCATGCATTTAGTTTTACTTGTATTTAAGAGCAAAGAGTTAACATCTCCCGAATTAAATTCAAAGATATATCTATAAACTATACATCAATAACAGTCACTTATTAATCATTACCTCATCAGTCTCATTCTGAATGTCATAGACCTTTGCCAAGAGTGTTGGAAAATAATTCCAGGTGAAGCTGGTTGTGATAATGCCAAGAGTGTGTAAAGCTGTCATCAAGGCAAAGGTTGGCTACTTTTAAGAATCTCAAATATACAATATATTTTGATTTGTTTAACACTTGTTTGGTTACTGCATGATTCCATATGTGTTATTTCATAGTTTTGATGTATTCACTATTATTCTACAATGTAGAAAATAGTAAAAATAAAGAAAAATCCTTGAATGAGTAGGTGTGTCCAAAGTTTTGACTTGTACTGTATGTAAATTAGATATTTCTGTATTTAATTTTCAAGACATTTGCTAATATTTAAAAAAATATAATTTGACTTAGTCATTATGGGGTATTGTGAATTGTAATCGATTTTCAATTCAGGCTGTGACACAAAACAATGTGGAATAAGTCAAGGGGTATGAATACTTTCTGAAGGCTGTGGTGGCTAATTTCTGCATTACCAAATGAGGAGAGTTACAAACTTCACACACCAGTCAGAGTTATACTTAAACTACATATTTAATAATAAGAGCTTTGCAATAGCACTTTGACTTTCAATGATGCGCTATCTCTAATGAACCATTGAAAGTGCCTACACAAAAGTACAAAGATCTTTTATAGCCAAGATACACCCCTCTCAACGTACATGACGAACCACAGATACAAAGAATGGGTCACAAGGTTAAGTTTTGTATGAAAGATATATATAAAACATAGCAGACAGCAGCTGCTGTGTCAACAGTTTTCATTGTATAGACCAGTGTCTGGTCCTCCTACTCC